>NC_051164.1:78651242-78758411 GCF_013339745.2 Dermacentor silvarum
AAAATTCTGGGTTTTACGTGCCAAAACCTCGATGTAATTTTGAGGCACGCCGTAGGGGAGGGGGGGGGGGGGGGGGACTTCGAAATAAGTTGACTACCGGGTTCTTTTGCGTGCACCCAATAATGCAGTGCATGGTCGCCCCGTAGAAATGAAGCGCGCGTAAAGCCTAATTCACTACGCCACCGAGGCGGGCGATATCGGTATTTTCTTTATTTTGCCACTTTTTACGCGGTGTTATGGGAGAGAAGGTCTCTTCGTGTTGGGATAAAGGACGAAATTATTATATACAAAAAAAAGCGTACAGTGAAAGAGCAAGTAATGACATGTGCTTCATGCGTACAGCTTTCGGCGACACGCCCATTGTGTGGCTGGCAACCACCAGGAAGTCTGATGCGTGAGTCAGCAGTTTTAACAGGGAAACTGTTTAATGTCGAGGTTGATCCTACGGAGCGATGGTGTTAGCAGTTTCGATCGAAGTGGAGAGAGTATGAAATGAGGGGAGGAGGTGCAGAAAGAGAAATAAGGACAGATAGACAGAGAGCGAGATAAATAAGGAAAGAAATAAAACATAATAGAGTTCTTCGCGAGGCGAGATTCGAGCCCGGGTACCCATGGTCCGAAGGCGAGCGTCATAACCTTTAGGCTATACACCCTCGCTTGCAGGGCGTGCATTTATGGAAACCATATGATTGCGTTGTACCGACGATTGTAACACAACTTGCTATGGGCATGAAAAAGTGAAAATGAGAGAGAAAGAGGGAGAGAGAGAGAGAGATAAATAAGGAAAGAAAGAGAAACACAGAGAGTAATAGAGAGAGAGGGGGGGGGGGATTTGAACCCGAGTACTCACGGGCCCAAGGCCAAGCGCCATACCCACTACACTACAGACCCACTTTTTTTTTTTTTTTAACTACGCTATAGACTCCAGCTTGCAGATCACCGCTGTTTCATCAGATTTCGCAAGCGTGGAACTGGCTTAATTTTTTTTGTTTTGATACCACGTGGCCACTATACGTGACATTTTCGTGTCGTGCGCCCTTGTACGCCCATTATACTCCAACAAGCTGTGCTTTATTTATCACAAGTTTTGAATAAATCATTAAAGCAGGATATAATTCGTGATCTACTGCACATTCGAGGAATTCCGGCACCATACCATAGTTGTAAGCATTGTATATTTTCTTGACTGCGCTAACCCACACGGACAAGGACGAGGCAGACAAGACGTGCGCAGACTGCGCAACTGAATGTTTAATGGGTGAAAATGACATATACAGAGCAAAAAAAATGAGTACATCTGATTTTCCTCTGTATATATGTCATTTTCACCCATTAACATTCAGTTGCGAGTCTGCGCACGTCGTTCTGCCTTGTCTTTGTCCGTGTAGGTTAGCGCAGTCAAGAAAATATACCATGCATGCGAACCAACTAGCCCGACTTGGAGCTCTACTTCATAAGCAATATAAGCTCAATATAGCTTGTTCTTGGGTTAGTTGGTTGGTGTTTCGTGAAGCCACCGCAGCGCAAATAAAGCAGACGCAAGAAAGATAGGACCAGACACCGAACTCTGCGTCAAGAATAGATGACATAGACATCACACCCAGGTGTTTGTTGTTGTCGTACCTAGTGACCCAAGATGGCGTCGAAGAGGTTCATTTAAGAGCGACACATTTCCAGTGGCACCAGTCCAGTGGTCCGGGAGGCGCATACCCAATGAACCCAGTAGCAGATCTGCCTACCTTTTTTGACTGCATCGTGGTTGGGATCAGCTCACGAAAATGGACGGATAGTAGCTAGATACCCGTTACAGAAAAGGCTGCGTTTAACTCGGCAATAATTATTTACAGCGAAGTTATATAACGGCTAGCCGATTCGTCTGTCTGTCGCCTGTACGCAAAAACTATCGTCATCAGCAATGGCTCGAGCGTCGTCGTCTTCTTCCGCAGCTGGCTCGCTGGCGGGCGAATGCGCTCGTGTCACTGCTCCCGCGTTCGTCGTCGTTGTCTCCTTCCCAGCTGGCTCCGCTGTCGCTCATCGTTCCGGGGTACAATTTCACTTCTCTTCTGTCGTCGTAATGGGGAGGCGTGTTTACGGGAGGTATGAGCTATTGCTTAAGAGGGTATGAGCTATTCATTGTCTTACGTGACGGACAGATTTAATTTTGAAGCAATTTAATTTCGAAGAATCGCAAGCGGCAATGCCACAACGACGAATGGCGGGCATACCGTCAGTGACGTCGTTTCTCTGTCGCAGCGAACGTGTGTAGCCTCATTAAGAAACACAACGCCGTGACCAATAATGGAGAAAGACTTTATGTGCCCTCGGGATTAAGCCAGCGATAAACACCGGTGCCGCGCGTTTCAGCTTCGGTGGTTAACCACTTGTACGGAGTGCTTGGGCGGGGATCTTTTTTTTTTTCATTTCTTTAATCATACTGCAGGCCAATGCTTTGACCCAAGTAGGAGGGGCATTACAACAGTGAGTTTGTAACGTGAAGAGGCTATACGACAATGAGAACAAAATTCTACCACTAATTGAACCCTAGTCATCTTAGCAAGAAAAAGGACACATATACATAACACAACAGTAGAAAGTCGGAAACACAAAAGTGCAAAAGTACAAATAGGCTATACACTGAAGAAGTCGAACTTCGAGGCTAAATTTTTCAACTCTAACTTCTATGACAACAGAAAAAAAGGGAAAAAAATGTTGACAGGTCGAGAACACATTTTCAACTAAAGGCGCATTAGCTTGCAAAAAAAAAGAAAAAAAATAGAGTCCAGTTCAGTTGGGAAGTCGTTCGATTCAAAAACGGTTGGTGGTAATTCATTCCATTCTAACAATGTATTAGGGGGAAAAAATGTCCTCATACGAGTTTGTTTTTGCAAAAGTCGGAGCTAGTGTGTGTTGTGTTGTATACCTTGTTCGCCTGGTAGTAGCTTGCTGAAAACAATTCGTAAGGTTTACTAAAGTTTTCCAGAATTTCATTCATCTCATAACAACACGCACACACACGCACACGCACACACACGCCACACACACACACGCACACCACACACACACACACGCACACACACACACAAGGGAGGGAATATTCTACTTCATCTGGTATGTTTCGACATGCATGTATGTCAAAAAGCGTGTCCTGCGCCGCAAAACTAAAATATTCACGGCCGCCCTGAGAAAAGCTTTCAAGCCCAGGTATGTAATTCCAGAAGTGTGACAGGGAACGACACCGCAGCGAGGGCTTTCGCATTCATGAAGACGTGGTTCTGGCGTTCTATGATCAAAAACATCACTACGTGCGGGCGCGCAAGCCATGCCGCTGAACTCGGCTCCCGTTTTTAAGCACCCGTGTAATAGCCGGAAGGTTCCCCCGTCAACATCACCGACGTAACAAAGACCACGAGAGACGAAAGTGCTTTGAGGTGCATGGATACAGACACTGACTTATGCGAATGTTTATTCAGCGATGATACGCTCCGCAGGGCAGTTACGCTGCATCGTCTAGAATAGGAACAGCGCGCATTTATTTAACCATAATATAGCCGCTGTAACTATGGTTCGCCTACCTATTAACTGGTTATGCTCGCTGAGGTAACGAAGGCATTCAAGTTGCGACCCGGATGGCTCCCCCCCGTCACTTAAGTTTACGCTCAATGGCACTGCTTCACTTGCTGCCACTTTTTTTTTTTTTTTTGTATAGAGGCTGCCTTTGTACACCCTGTAATGGCGCTAATGTGCTTAACTTGTTCCACCTGGTGTACGACAAGAAACTTTCTCTCTCGTATATGGCGATGAGTCGGGTGCCCGTAACACGAGTGCGTGTAATTACCCGCGCATTAAGATTATGCCTGAAATTACCCGCATTATTAAGCTTAGCGCTGCCCGCTCACGTGGCAAGGCAGTCTCTCCATTGCGCCACGCGGACCACGCGACTCTTTTATGCGAGACTGAATATAGGCGTGTCGCATGTCCGTAAGTGATAGCAGCCTCAGCTGGTCATCGTCTTTCTTCCCTTTCATTTTGTAACGTATTAGCCGCGTCATGTATTTACACCTTGTTCTTTTTTTTTTTTTTTTTGCTCTTCATCGGAAGCTCTTGTATCTACTCAACGCACAGCCACACAGCGAAAAAAAAAAAAAACCTGCGTGTTAGAAGTTTTGTCGTTTTTGTACTTATTTATTTATGTTCCTCTTTGGGGTTTCAGAATTTTCATTCTTAAATTCACTCGTTCCACCTGCTTCTCTGTGTTATTCGTATAGTGTTAGTATACTGTCATTCTTTCGAAACGCACTTTGTGTACTTTTTTTTTTCGAAGCTGCTGAATGAGCTTCTTTTTTCTGTTTTCTATCTTTCCTCGAAAATTCAATTTTGGGATCTGGCGTGAAAAAACCGCAATCTGATTAGGAGGCCCGTCGGAGGGGAGGACACCGCGTTAATTTTCCTCGCCTAAGAGTCTTTAACGCCCACTTAAATTCAATTGCACGAGCGTCCTTGTATTTCGCCCCTATCGAGATGCCGCCTTTGGCATAGGATTCGAACCCGAGACCACGAAATCAGCACCATAATCACTAAGCTCCGCTGCGGGCGATTCTGTCTTTCTTGCGTGTTTTTTAGAGACGGGGACACGAAAATTTACGGTAAATAGGAAATTGCTGTTGCATTACATTTGCCATCAGCACTGTAACAGCTCGTAAAGCCATTGTACCTCTGCCCGAGAGATAGCGCGCAGAAAAGATACACGACAGAGCGTTTAATTCTCGTAGAGGATTTAGGTTATTATAGGAAGCAGGCAGTATCAGAATAGCGGCAGCAATAAACTGTGATATACGTCAAATTTGTTATTGTTACGTTTGTGCTATCCTCTGTTCATTATATTTTGTTGAGCGCAACTCTTCCCTGCTAGTGTTTCTAACGAATGTTATCGTTTTGTTTTGTTTATTTCATTGTTTTCCTTATTTTCCGCTTATTGCAGCCAATTTAGATCTCAAATATCATTTTGTAGGAAGCCTTAGTGCGCGTCATTCTTGGTCATTTGTGGATAGTTTTGAAGGTCAATCCGTTCGGAAGTCGTTATATGTCGGAGCACACATTTTACGGGAGTTACAGTAATAAGAAATAGTTGCAATAAATGACAACACGTTTCTACAGGATGCAGTGCGATCGAAGCTTGTCGGTCTGCAGATATTTTATCGCACTTTTTCCTTCTTTTTTTTTCACTAAAGACGTGCCCTAACTGGTCAACGTGAAATAGTGGGGTCTGATCTCATTTTCGAAAGAAATGACTATGACACGGCTCGTCCACGTAAACGTTATTGGACAGGAGGTTTACTTTCGGTCATTGTTCAGTCGGAAAGAATCACGTGACAAATGTTCTCCCGTTCATGCGCGCTTCCTTTCCAAGTACGTTACGGGGAACTTAAATTTCTCAACTTTCGCCCTCCGCATAATGTTACTGTAACTGCCCTATATCGCCTCTCATTTGAATCAACTTCGTGGAAACCCCGTCATCGGGGTAACGACCAAAGACAACATGACCAAAAGGGAAAATAATGCAAGGAAAAAAATCAACGCGAGCTGAATAGCCCAAACGAAGTTAGCATTAGCAACAAATAAAGGCACGTCAATGTCATTTCCACTGAATTTCAAGCTGTCACGATCTCGTCCAAACCACAAGTGCAGCGCACAAAAGTGCTGCTGAAATACGAAGGATGGAGTGGCTGGAAATTTCACGTCTCAAAGCTTAGCGTTAAGCTTAGCCAACTCACACAAAAAGAAAGAAATCCATCCGCGTTTCAAAGAATCACACTAAAGAAGTTGGCCGGAACACAATGGACGTCAAAAATAACAAAACATGGAGCCCCATATAGTTCCGTGTCGCTGTTTCCTACCCTTTATTTTACCGCGAGTCTCATTGTTTTGTTTGCCCTCTTCTATGAATAACATTGGATGTTTTCGTGTAAAGGCCACCGAGATGTTTTCTCGCTTCTACTTCCTCTCCTAAAAACTCTATTCAATACTGCGCATATTCGTATTGAAGAAGAAATGGTCGAATCCCAGTAATCATTGTTCTTCGGCGGATTTAGGGCCACTGCACTCTGCGAATTCGCTCTTATCAGTGTCCTGGAAAGGCTTTCCTAAGCGAAGCAAGATCTAAGTGGTGTGCGAGCAGTGGGATGTGCCGCCATGGTTTTCACTCTCTGGAACTTGACAAGAATGAGGTTTCAATTGCGCTTACTAAGTACGCTGCCCGACGACACCTCCGGTCGCACATCACGGTGTGTTGTTACAAACTTGCGGCCGATATTCGTATGTGCTGCGCGTGGCGATGAGGTTATTTCGCATGCGTTCTATGTCGAGCACGTTGCTAGCCTGGCACGCGTCGGCGGACCTCGCGAAGTTGCTTGTAAGGCTTGAAAAGGAGGTCAGGCCAGATGTCCTGCACGTGCAAGCTGCACAATCAGAGCCCCAACAAGCTCGTATGCAATGTCCAGCATGCATCCGCGTTGCACTTCATGATCAGACTCGCTTACTTCGGCATGTGGGCCGATGTCTTATTGACCTGTGGGGGTGCAGCCTGGTGTATATTTGTAGTTGGCACCAACACATTTTTATCATCATGCTTTCTCGGCCACAAGAGGTGGGCTGAAAAGGAACGACTTTTTTTCTTCCTCGCCTAGAATTCCATCCCGCGTGCCGTTAACGTCATCGTGTTGCTCAAGGCTGTGTGTGTCAGGCACACGACAAGATAATAGGAAAGAGTGAGTTTGTCGCCAAGCATGCGTGACCGCAGCGGTAAGAGCAGGCCCAACGCCACACCTCTGCAACACAACCTCGACCTGGCAGCTTAGGATGCCTCGAATCACCTGATGGCATAAGATCTCGTTTGGCGTAGCGAAAAATCTCTTAGCGGATGAGAAGATCACCTTGAAGGTAACTCGAAAACGATGTGGGCGGAGTGAAGTAACTAATTCCAGCCCTCTCTCTCTCTCTTGTGCAATGTGTGAATGAATCGGGTGATGATTACCTTACTGACTCGACGCATGGACACACCGTCTTCGTAAAATTTATCGCATTAGCAAGTCACTGAGCGATTTCACATTATCCAGCAACTCTCTCAAAACCACATGCAAAGCTCAGGTGTACCTTATATTTATTCATATCAGCTTGGCGAAATAGTTTCGAATAACGAATCGAATAGTGTCCTATTCGATTCGATCTTCGAATCGAACAGTCGCTATTTGTAAAAGCGAATATTTTTCGAGTACTTTTCGACTAGTTCGAAACGTCAGTTGAGCCAACATAAGCATAAAATTGGAGCGAAAATACGGTAGGTAGGCTACTGGAGAAACGAGGTTGCCGCGCCCACACTAATTGACATACCGACCTTTTTTTAACTGTTACGACTCAATACCGGCTATACGCTTAACAGCGCGCAACAAGGGATCAATGATCAAGTTATGCTTTTGAAAACTCTTTACTTGTGTCCTCAACAGTGACAACAGCTCCGTAGGTGCGTGGTTGTATCAATTCGGAGTAACAAATGACAACCGGAAGGCGGACGGTTTACAAGACATGCCCTCTTTGAAAGCAAGATTAATCTACAATGTCCATTAGCATTCGTTGCAACATAAACAAGAGAAGTCTTTGGGTGCAACGTCTTCAGCCCAGGGCAGTGCAAGTACACTGCTTGTACATGGAGAAAGATTTTGTGGAACAACAGAAAAAAAAGAAAATTTGAGGGCAGATCATTCCTATCTCGTGTAAAGTTGGCCCAGAAGTCAAGAGTACAAAGTGTCCAGTATCGCGACCGAACGCTCCCATGGGCTTCACGGAACGATAAGGGACCACAGAAACAACTAGTACGAAAAAAAAAAAAAGGGGGGGGGGGAGGGGGCAACAAGAAGGGACCTTTCATCTGCTCTGATAGGTCAAGCTCCAGCCCCCAAAGACTTCGATGTTGTCTATTCCGGTTTGTTCATAAGACAGATGACTCGCGATGACAAAAATATGGCGCAGCAACTCCCCGATGACTAAAAAGATGACTGATGGTTTGTGATCCCGATGAGGGAGAAGACCAGTGCGTCTCAAAATCAAGAAAATCTTTTTTTTTTTTTTTTTTTTTTTTTTTTTTTTGTCGTGCATGTCATTCTCGTATGCACTTGAACACTGCATTTTGATTTTGCTGGTATCATCCGTCGCTGTAGGCTGGTGACCATGGCCTTGCGCATTTACGCTGCAGGTCGCTTGTTCGATCCCGTCAGCGGTGGCCGCATTTCGATGGGGGCGAATTAAAAAAAAAAAAAAAAAACGTTCGAGTACTTAGATTTACAGTGCTCATTAACGAACCACGGGTAGTCAAAATTATTGTGCAATTGCGGAGTACCCAACATCATCAGATCGTGGTTTTGGGACGCAAAACCTTAGAATTCATGTATATATATATATATATATATATATATATATATATATATATATATATATATATATATATATATATATATATGTATATATATATATATGTTAGCAGATGTTGCATGACGCCGGCTGTGTTCGTGTGCCTTGCGCCTGAATTTCCATACCACGCTGATGGGCATCGTAAACTTGATGGATGGTGCGGCCACTAGGTCAACCGTGGGTAAATGACGCCAGTAAAACTTTGCACCTAAAGCCCCTTCATGTTTCGGAAAATGTGCATCACGTATTTGTTTATCTTTATTCTTACTCTCTGCGCATAACCAGGTAACCAGGTGCGGAATACGCATGCAGGGTGGACCAAGGTCCACACATTGAAAATGAGACTAAAGAACACGCAGATGCAAGACGAGCTAGCAGCAGCACAAGAGGATCACACGAGCGCAGCCACGCTTTGCGTAGCCTGCTTCGCGATGACGAAGTGGATGACGTGTGATGTCTGTCGAGGAAGGGACGCTGATGAGAGGTGCGTGTACAGAGAATTACGGCACGTATCTATTGGATACACATATAAGGCTTCTATACGCGTTATGTTATAGTGGCACATTAACATTCTGGGGAGATTGCGAAGAATTGGTGCATACGCAGTCGCACATACCCTGTTGCCCAAGTTGCCTATTCGGGCACAAACACAGTGACCCAATTTGTTGTCTACTTGAGAAAACGGCAGCGACCAGAGCACGGAAAGTTGGTGCGAGACGCAATGAAAGATTTGCTTTTAGAAAATGAAAAGAATGAAAAAAAAAAGATATTGCGATATATAACTAAAGACAACAGTACGCTAACTAGGTAAAAAGTCCGTCGCTCTGTCGGATCTGTAGTAAATAAATAAAGGAAAGTAAACGGAAAGAATTAGCGTGATAAAATTAGCGATTCGACATATTAGATGCACCGAAGGCTGGCAAAACAAAAAGAAAAGACGGAAACCTGGAATCGCTGTCTTATCTTAAAAGTGGTGCTCCATAATTACTCGGGTCGTGGGATACATGACGAAACCAGAAGCGCTAGGTAACAAAGTTCGGCGTCTTTTCTAGACAATACCAATACATACTATTGTCGGGAATGAAGAGTGTAGTGATTAGTGATTAATCGAACACGTTTTTTCTCCAGGAACTATTATTGCTTGAGAAGGTAAGAATTATTGCCGCACCAAATGTATAAGACGTAGAATATATAGCTTCCAGTCAAGTGTTCATGCTGGCTTGGAGTCCTGTGTCCTTGTATTCAATAATTACTGACACTCGTCGATGATTGCTTGTTTCAACTTTGCATGCGCGAAACTGAGACAAGCTGTCCGCACATGCCATACAAAGCTCCGAGGGCACTCGTAATTTCTTCCTACCTAACATTATTATAGCATGTGCGGACAGCTTGTTTAATTTCCCAGTTGCAATGAAGTGTCTCTGCATAATCATTATGAAGTAAATAAGTGATTTCAGTTCATTCGTGAATCACCCGCCCTCTCACATCCGCCCCGGCTTACACTGTCTATCCAAGGCAAGCGTCTTCTTTCTTCTTATTTACAAAAAAAGTACGTTTAAATATTGCTTGAAGATATGGTTCAAATGCCATGTCTTGTTTGCCTTCTCGGAAACTACTCATAAACGGAGTTTACAGAATTTGTATATCAGCTCCTGTTAAGCATTTACCGAGTTTTAACCTTGATGCTACAACATGTTTTTTATTGATCAATCTTGGACAATACGTTTCTTCATCCACTTCTACTTAGCGCTGCTGTTTTCCGAATTTGGACAATACTGGTAAAACGTATGGGGCCCCTTACACAAAAAGTGTTCTTTAAACAGGTCAGTACAATTTCCCTATCCATCGGATGTGCAACCAATTTCATTCAAACTAATTCAGAGGTTTCTCGTGAGAGCTTGTCTGCGTTGTACCGTTACTTGAATAGAAAAGACAGCGTGCTGATCCTACAGCTTTTTCTTAAACATCGTCTTCAAGTCCTGAACGCCAAGGCGGTAAAAAAAAGCGCTCAATTTATTTGCGTGTCTCGGGACAGCAGCGAATGCAACCACTAAAGCTTTGACATACACATAATATGCGTACGTGCGTGCGTGTATGCACGTGAGTGTTTGTGTGTGCGCGTGCATGCCTTGGGTGTGTGTTTGTTTCCGTGTGTGTGCGTGCGTATGTGACCGAGAAGCGCCCCCCCCCCCCCCCCTCCCCTCCCCTCCATGCAAGTGCATTGTTCGTGCGTTGCCAATTGCCAAACCAGAACATAAATTCACGCTCTATTTCCCAGTATCTGCGTGGCCGAGCAATAACGACCCGAGACGCCGGCGCAATTTGTTCCGGCATGTTTACAGCCTTCATGAATAAACATCGTTTCGTGATGTTTACGGCCTTTATCGACAAAACAGGCGCGAATGTGTCTGCGCTGCCGGCAGTCGTGCGCAAATGTATTCTTCTCCCTCCGTCATTCGCACGAAATCTACACAGCGCGCCAGAACCGTCGAAGCAATGCTGCTTCTAGTATAGTAGAATCCGGATTCGATGGCAACAAATAACGCAATAACGGCAACAAAATAAGCGGGCGTCTGTTGTGCGGGCTGCGCAAGGTGCTAGATTTCGTCTTTTATCATAACGTACCGGAAGCTGGGTTCCTGCCATGTCAACCGAGCATGACATCCACTTCATGTCAATGTGTTATTTCGCCGTGTTTTGCCGAGCATCTTGAAGCGTGTCCCATTGTGCCGTGCTGCTAGATGCAAGCGCCTCAATCAATCGACCTGTTCAGGCTCTGCATTGCTTTTTACAGATCTCATGGAAATAGCTAATACAACGCAACTGCTGCGCTAGGAATAGAACTATAGTCGGACCGGAGTAAACGATACATTAACGTACCTTGCCCCACAGCGCATTTTGAATAGAATCTGACTAAGAGCGATGGATGGATAAGCAGCGTTGCGTGTGCCTAATTGATGCCCCCGCATTTCCTGCCTTTCGGGCAAATGTGTTTCACAGGAAAAGCGCTTGATGAAGGGAATCGTAAAGGAAGTGAAGTGTTTCAGCTAGGAGAAGCGGAAAATGATGCTCCGACTTGCTCACACGATACGTTAGCACAAATTTTCGTTCAGCATCAACAAATGACTTATGCTTTCGCCGAGTTGTCTTTGATTTTGAATGCCATCCCAACGGTGCTTGGAGGGCAGGTCGTACGCTATTTGCATTCAATGTAACGTTTTAACTGTCAATGCCACTCGATTGAAAAATAAACAGGCTCATCGACCTATAGATTCGGCAGCGACTTTGTGTCATCGCGCGTCCTCTTAGGGGACGCAGTTATCGCACGTTCACGGCTTTTTGGGGGAATCCCTAAAGTTTGGAAAAAAAGTCGAATGGGATAATACGTTCGAAAACTACGCGGACTATTACTAGCTTCGTATTTCAAAAGGACAATGACAACGCCGTCAATAACACGTAGACGCAAAATGCACTGTGCGTACGTCTACGTATTGGATCTCCCGGATCAAAAAATTGGAAATTATGGCCGATTCACCGATCGATTGACTGATCGGGCTTGACGTCCCAAAGCAATGCCGAGGCTACTGGGGTACTTTGTATCGCAGTGCTTGGTATGACTTTTAACCGCCTGAGGTTTGTTAACGGGCCGTGACGGCTCGGAAAACGAGCACTTTCGCACTTCTTTCTTATCGTAACGCATTCCCGAAAATGGTGGAGCCACCATTTTGAAATGGTGGCTCCACCATTTTCGGGAATTGAACCTGGCGACCTCATGCTCGCCAGCAAAAAAACACAGTGGCAGGTCGAGCCACCGTAGTGGAAATGGGTTATCGCAAGGTATACTTTAAAGGTTGGTGGGCTTAAGTACGCTAAAATAAAAAGCATAATTTCAGATATAATGGCAGGAGTTTTCACAGTGAGTCCAAGGCAACCAATTTAGTTTCCTTTCGAGTGACATTTCTGTCTTCGCTTATTTTGTACAAGTGTAATATGCGGGTAGTAAGAAACACTGGGCTTTTTTTTATTATTAAACGTCTTTCTCCCCCTCTCTCCTCTCTCTCTCTCTCTACTGTTGTAGTGATCGAGCCAATCTTCCACGTCGTCGCCGCGGAGGTCGGCAAAGACGGGAGGATCGCGGTGTCTGGTGTTCACCGTCCAGGTAGGCCCAGCTGGCTGAGCAGTGGTGGTAGCAGCACTGGTGGATGGGCTGGTTTCTGCCATCACCGTGTTAGGCGAGAGCAAATGACGACCGGACCGGAGCTCCAGGGGAATCGGGAAAGTAAGACGACGTGGGAATCGAAGCACACTCCACCACTTGTGAGACGTCGACCAATGCGATGCCTTTATTTCCGAGCAGCCGCCCGAAGCAGAGACGAAGCACCGCACGAGACAGACGATGATGATCAGTCGTATGTACAGATGACGACGACGATATGCACAAATAGCGCTCACACAAGATGATGAGTCGTTTGCACAGATGATGACGACGATACCCCCAACATGCGCTCACAATATATATATATATATATATATATATATATATATTTGGCACGCACTGTTGGCATGCAGCGCCAGAGTGATGGGAAGCACACGCTTTAATACCACCGCGCACCATTAGCTTACCGCCCCGACTGCAGAAAAGAAAACAAGAAATTCTACCTTAATAGGACGTGTTGCTGGGTTTCTGGGTTCACACTTGCACGTTTGACAAGCGGGGCAAATGAAGGAAGCCAGAACACAAATTTATTCGGAGCAGGCCGTATTGATGTAAATAAGTAAGACAAGTAGAGCCGTGGTGTTGATGATGATGTTAGAGCATGCGGGGTTAGCCTGTCATGCTTGGCCGGCAATCGTTCCGCACGAGAACCTCATGTGCAGTTAGCTATGCTGTGTCAGCAGACGTTTATGAACTCCATGGCTCGAAGAAAAGTAATCAATAGTCGTACGACTTCATTGCTGATTACTGCGAGCCGGAAGTTTCATCAAAACTTGAGTGTCATCGAAAGTCATCAAAACTTGAGTGGGGAAGAGCTTTCTTCATAAGGTTAGGAAGCTACGGCGCTTCCTTCCCCGTCAATCCGCTGGCATAACCACATGAATTGTTCCACCTCCCCGATCTCACCACATTAAGCACGAATCGGGGAAGCGGATTGTCCAGTCTTAAAAAAAACCATGCTTACATGGAGGCGGAGCCAGTTCTAATAGGAAATAACGGGTGTTTCAGCGAACACTTTCACAAATCTTTAAAGGTTGCCTGTGGCAGATTGTACAGACTTTTGTGCTTCAATGCATGAAACGACGTTTTGTTAAGAAAGTAACTGGAACGCCAATGCATTTATCCGCAAAGCTCGGGTATCAATATCTCAAAACTGGTGTCATCCTGAGAGAGAGAAACAACTTTTAGAGAGAAACAACTTTGGTGTAATTCTGAGACTTGGCTTGCGGATCCGGGAAGTGGATCCGGCTTGCGATCTCCACAGCTTGAATTTGTAAATTTCAGTACGGGCCATAGGGTAACTAGTTAAAAACCTAATTAATAAGTTTTTATTATTTAGTCGATTGTGCATTTAAATTTTTTGCAAGTAATGCCCGCATCTTCGAGTAGCCCAGCTCATCAACTAGAATTGTGCTATCTGCCACAGGCTACCTTTAAATATTTCTGAAAGTGTTCGCTGAAACACCCTGTATACAAGGGTATCCCTTTCGCGAGTAAGTGCTCCGCACCATGCATCATAAGTGGCAAGGAACGTAATCAGAATGCAATGCTTAAGAACAAACAAATCGCACCATTATTTCTAAAAAAATAAATTCATTGCTTAGTAACATTATTAAAACGGATAGGCGGGCTAGTTGGTTTGGCATCATAATGAAACTTTTTGCGCACACAACACGAAACCACAACGAAGAAGTACACAAGGACTAGCGCAGTCCTTACAGGTGTTTACATTACAGGTGTTTCATTAACGCACTGTCTGTCTTCTCTTGTCCCGTCTATAGTATGCACTTGTTATACCTGAAAAGTTATTATACGGCACCCTGGATTTAAATCTCGGGCTCACGCATAACGTTGTGAAAGAATGGGGCCACAATGGCCTCTCCTTGAGACGCTGAGAAATCGGCTAGTAGGCTTGCCTGTCCAATGTGCCATGACACAATAGAACATATCGACGCAATTCTACTCTGAAATTGAAGACATCAGCAGAAGTCACCTTCCTCGAACCTCCATCTCACCTATAGTGACGCAGACTGCCTCTGAGCATGGTCGTAACTCACTCATCCCATACGTCATTGAGTCTGGTATCGATTTAGTGTTGTAGGAGTTGTCCTTCCCTTTTGCTTGTGTGTTCTGTCTAGCACGCATTACACCACGACAAAGTGATTCCAACTAGGACAAACTTGAGGTATTTGATACAGCGTAGCTTAGCGTTCACCTTAGTGTTTCCTTAAAAGTGTCTCTCGTTGATATTTGTTATTGTAAGCTTGAAATTGGTCTCATCTTGGAACTACTCGTTCGCACCGAGCTACGTTCTGCCAGCTCGGCGCTACCATCACATACTGCCCGGCATACTTCTCAGACCTCACTGGAAGTGAAGCGGCGGGGTAGAGACGGGTACGAACGCGAAGAACAATTTGCAGGTTCTTGCTGTTTAAAACGTGTTTATTAACAGCACATTCTCCTCCCTTCTTCACTGACGATTATCATCAGTGGTTGGCGACGCTGTAACAGTCCCGGCATCTTATAGATGGTCCACTAGGCCCGTCTAACATCAAGGTAAGCAAGGTGCGTGTCTAGGATCCGCCTCGAGAGGCGGAGAAATCGAGTCCAGTGCAACCAGAATTAACGACCCAGCTATTGGAACAGCCTGAATAGGATCACTTTACACGTGGCATCCCCCCCCCCCCTTTTTTTTTCACTTTGTTTGTTCGAGCGAAGATATTTACGGCTGAGCCGACCAAGAAACAACGCTGTTTGGGGAAGCCGCTGTGTAAACAAGGGCTTCCGTGGTCGTAAGCGCGCTCTGAAGCATCGGAAGTGGCGGCGTGGAAGCGTTCAAAGAGCTTTTGAGGACACAAGAAGGGTGAAATGGTTGTGGACCATGGCCCCTGTTTATCCTTCGGAGGATCGAGAGCGTTAGCCGTGGGCTCGTATGTGAGGTTCCTTTATGTGGAGTCGCGGGAAGTATAGTGCCTTGTTAAGGTATTCTTTTACGAATTCGATCATACGAATGTGTGCGATCTTACGATGAGTTTATCCCACTCAGTTTACCTTGCGTGCCTTATTAAACATTTCCGTTTTTGTAAAGCAGCTTTTACTGACCAAATTGGCTCGCAAAAAGATTCAGCTTAATGAAGCATACGAATGAAGTCTTGTTGTTTCTTATCTGGTTTTCATAGAGTTCTTTAAGCACCACAAATGACACAAATGGTCCGTATTTGGCTTCCCTACAGTATATTCCTCACACACCCACGGAAACGCTTTGAAACAGGTGGGACTGTCAAGATGGAAGACCGGTCACCACTATAGCCCTGAAGCAGCTGGATTTTCTTTTACGGCGAAGCTGTTTACGGCTGGGATTCCGTGTATTTTACCGAAATTGCTTTAAAGGGGGCCTTTAAAGCAATTTTCACATGTATTTTATAGTGTAGCAGAAAATACGGCGTCCACCCGCGTTCCAGAACTATCCCGAACCACCCCGAACACACAGGCCCTCCGCGTGGCGCGAGTGGTTAGTGAACAAAAAATTAATTTCTCAAAGTAAAATCCGTCAGAAAAATCGTAAAGTACGACTTAACTACAGCCTACAGACATGATAGCGTCGGATTGTAATCTGAATATACGAGAAAACACAATTCTGTTACGACGAAACTCAAACACAAACCCCTTTTCCAGCATTTTTACCACAACAGCGGTACGCTCGGGTAGGTTACTTACGGAAACCCCATCCAGATGGCACTCGCCTCTTCGGCAACTGCGTTACTGCCTTTACCATACCATGCCTTTTACTGCGAAAGCATTATATGGCGCAATACGCGAAAATCCGTCGTAGTCGGCGTGACAGAAATATGGTACCGAAAATGGCCGACGGCGCAAAAGAGTGAAAGTACGGCAAAATATGCTCGGATTGGCGTAAAATTTCTAAGGGAGGTTCGTCTAAACGACGTAATTTGATGATTTTCAAAAGAAAGTTTTGTACATTTTGGTCTGTGTGGGATTAGAACCCGGGCCCCCGGGGTACGACACGAGCATCCTTCCCCGACACCACGGCGGCTCCACGGTTCTGGCTGACTAAAGGTGTGGCCTAGTGCGTGCGTCATTGGGCAAGTGACGGCGCAGCCAATGGGGAGGACGTGGCGCCACGTCATGCGTGTATAAAATGAGCGCGTTCGTGGCGTTCCGGGGTCTACAAACGGTATAATGATTTCGCGTTCCCACACGTAAGCAGTCTTAAGTCTCTCTGCCGAAATTTTTTAAAGCACTTTGAAATTCTCTCGCTAGGAAACGTTGGAAAAATGCTTTACTCGATACCAATGGCGAGTGGCAGCAATGCATCAGCAGCAATTTGTTTGAAGGTGTAAAATATCTCTCAGTGACGGCTTCTGCGGGCTGCGGTGTGTGCCCGAGCGTAGTTGAATAACCTAGAATGCCGTAGGACGCATGAAATTTGAGCTCCTGGAGGGGTGTACTTCACACTTTCCAGATATTTTTTTTCTTTTTTTTTAGATAAGTAGTTCGGCAATCTCCACTTGCAGTTCCGCGCTGTGCCCCAAAGCCTGCAAGGTGTGCCTGCAAGATTTAGTAAAAGCAGAACAAAAACAGCGAATTGCTTCAATCGTTAACCTTTCAGAATTCTAGGCATTCTCTTTCAACTGCTCGTAGTAACATGTGGAGAGAAGACGGTAATTCTCAGATAACAACTTGCCAAGTTAAGGAGCCGTAACTCGACAATTCGCTCTCACGGAGTAGATTCTGCCACCTTTCAGCACCTATCGCACTGTTCGGATCTGCTGGAACGCAGCAGGAAAATGAACCTCAGTTGTAGAGTTGGCTGCGGTAGCTAAAAACGATTTTCGGGAGATTCCCCGTGAAATCGAAGGCGGCGTCACCGGAATTCACGGTCGATTTAATGCACTCGCAAATAGGATGTCCCTTTGCAAGTTCCTTCTTCTTTCGTTGATTTCTTCGTCTTCCCCCCTCTTGTTCTTCTTGCGTTCGTGCCAAGAAAAGGTCGCTTCCCGTCGAGCTGCCCACGGTAGCGATGAACGCGATAAACGGCGGTGTGAAAATCGGAACTTCCACGTAAGCGACCACGACGTGAAAACTTAGAAGTGGAGACACGGAGGCGTATAAATAGCTTTCCGACAGAAAATAAACAGTGAAGTGGTTGGTAGCAGAGTGGATTTGGCTCCTACTCCTACACGGTTCAAGAGAGCACTCTTCCATTTGCCCTAAGTGAGATTTCGTTCTGGGAAGCAGCAATTGAACGATGGCCGCCATGTTGACAAACAGGCATCTCTATCCGCTCTTTACCGCCCCGACTACGTCTTCACCATTACCTCAGGTCAGATCAGGAGGTGTGACTCCAGTATTTTTTTAACAACGTGACGCTTATACTTAGCTTACGGTTACCAAAAACAGCTACTTGCCCCCAAAATAACTGTCTTTGTGAGCTCTCTTTATTATGATTATTTCACGGAGAAATATAGTCAACTAGACTTTAAAAGCACTTTTTCTTTTTTTTAAACTTCGTCCAGGAAAAGACAATGTGAAGAGAGAAATCACAAATTTCGTACTACTTCTAGGATTATCCACTGCCTCCAAGCCACTAGCGGTGCTTTTCATCAAGCCAGCGTTGTAAGACTACTGGTAGCTAGCTGTCAGGGCGCTGTTTCTTGTATTCAGCAGAGGTCGCCTTGTGTGCTGCGACGCACCACCATGTGGAATCCATGTGTAGTTTTGAATATCGTCCGTGGAGTCCAAGCACATCGCCCAGCCTTGCTATCGCTTTTAATGATTCGCCCTTTGGGTGAAATTGCCGAATTTGTGTATAGTAACAGTACTGACGGAGAAATCGGTACCCATGTGTGGATCTAGTTCCACATGTTCTCTGATATCAAAGTTTTACTCGTAATCATCCTAGTAGAAGCAAGGATTCGAAGGAACGAAAAAGGAAGAAAGAAATAACGAACGAACGAACGAACGAAAGAAAGAAAGAAAGAAAGAAAGAAAGAAAGAAAGAAAGAAAGAAAGAAAGAAAGAAAGAAAGAAAGAAAGAAAGAAAAGCACGTAGAAATTTGCACACCAAAATTTTGTGTACACAGAATATACACTCCACGTTAGAGAGGGAGAGAGAGAAACTATATTTTAACAATGGGGAAGGGGTAAAAGAGGGAATGAGAAGCTTGATGGGTGGGGCCTTTCGTCCAGGGCTCCACTAGTCGTAGCCGCCCGCCGCCGGACTTGGTCTAGGAGCTCAATTTGCACTCCCAGGTCCGAGCTGACGAGTTGTGCCTCCCATTGCTCCGTTTTGTATTCAATTATTCTACCTAGAAATGTATCCAGGTTTTCCGGCTTTTCTCTACACCCCCCACGACATGTGATACAAGGTTGTCCTGTCACTGCACCACGGACAAGTGTCCCGGTACAGCGTCGGATAAATTTCGCTTAAGTTTAAAAGTTTTGGGAAGACGTACGTTTGTATTCTACGGAGGTCTATTGCTTCCGCCCAACTAGGAGAATTGTGGAGAGCTCTGTATTTAAGACGTGCGTAGCGCTGGTGAGGGAGTATTTCTCTGTGTGTTATTATCGGTGATTCGTCCGAGAGTCCTGGATGCGCCGCTCGGTTCGTAAATCCTCGAGCTAGCGCATCGGCCCTCTCATTGTCTTCGATCCCGGCACGTCCCGGGCCCTAGCTCGACCAGCCTACGGTTTTGGGGTAGGCGTCCGGTCATAAAAAGCCGGCACGCCTCCTGCGAGTCTGTTAAAAATTAACGACGGCTCTCCTCTTCGCTCCCAGCGTTCCAGGGCCAGGGCTATGGTCGTAGCCTCAGCGCCGGTGGCCGTAGTTGTTCTCATACTGAGGCGCTATAGTGGTCGTTTATTCAAATCATGTTCCTTTGCGGAAAAGCTCTTACTTGGAGCTCGTCATGAATTTAATGACGAGCTTAAGAGGTTTTCCGCAAAGGCACATGCTTTGATTGAACTGCCACTATCGTTAAGAAATGCTTTGGGTACCCGGCCATCACAAAAACTGCAACACATTGCTACGCGTGACATAGTACAGTTTTGTGATGGTATCAGAAATATCCGGGGTTTACTAAATAATATGGCGGTTCCTTTCACCTCTTTATTCTTATTCTTGGTTTATCATCAATGCATTTTTGTCCTTGATCGTATCTTTTTGTACATTTTCGCAGTGATCAGTTCTACACTGACAACCTTACTCGGTGGCACCTTTCTGATAATTGGAGGAACACGTTTTTCTTCATACGCTGTCCTGCGACGTAACGTTTCGCTACGGAGTCGGACAACCGCTAGAAGAAATAATTGATGGGATGGTCTTTCCTCCATTACTGATGGGAAAATTAACGCAAACAAAAAGACAACGTACACTAGAAGAAAAGACAGGTTCACACAGTCCTCGTTCTGGCTCGCACTGCTTTTTTTTTTTTTTTTTTGCTCGGTCTTCGAAGTGCTCCCTGCCTTGGTGTCACGTGAGAAAATGTACAATGAGATCGAATGCACAGCCTTGCTTAACAAGAACACATCCACGGGCCGCGCACACGGGTGGTGAATTTGGCATACACAGCGCTCCCTGTAGATTATTCTCCTAAAGGCCGCCTAATTGGGGACAAACTGAGAATGTACTGGCAAATACACGATGATATACGAAAGAGACTTTGTGTAGATGCACCTGCCAATAATATTCGCTCATTCCCTATGACATCATGGCGGAATCTAACTTGTAAAAACAATGGCGTCTCTAGGGGACTGCGTGCTTTGGAACGCGTGGAGTCACAACAGAGCAGATGTAGTGTGTTTTTGTGGGCAGAGTTATTACGGAATATTAAGGTTGCCTTGGGGAATTATATAGAATTCGGCTTTTTAGTTTCAGTATTTTCAACATCATTCAAATTGGTCCACCGGCTGGATCAGGGCGCTTCCTTTAGGAACTATCTTAATATGGCGAGTGGAAGTTGAAACGTTCTCTTCAATGAAACTGGTTTGGTTGTTTGTTTCTAATGTTCGTTCCACATAGGGCAGCGCCCTATAGGCGTTGACGGAAAAGTTAAGTTGACGCCACACGGCACTGAAAGCGTTGCGAAATTGAGGACACTTTAGAGATCCGTTTTCAGGTTTCCAAACTGGGGCCACTCATTCCATTCGATTTATTTACAAATGATGTGCTCGCTATAGCACTTACCTTTCGAAAAGCTCAGCTATTAAAGGCGAGGGACTTACTAAAGTTTGGTGCAAACGGCTTTGTCCCACACGTATACGCTAACTTCGCAACTTCCCTTCGCACCACGCGTATAGGTTACTGGGTGTTGCGGAATTAGGTGCATCGATGCGTTTGCCACCCGGATGTTTCACGGCCATTTCCTGCTGTCTGTGCGCTCCCAGTCCCTCTGCAGGTGAAATGGAGCTCCACTTACAGGAACATTCGAGTTTTAAACTTAAGTTAGATGGCAACAAGTTGGATAGGTAAGGGATCAAAACATTTACGACAGCTGCAGGCTCACTCACACTTTACGGCACGCAAAAGAGAAAGAGCGAGAGAGAACGCTCTGGAAGCATCCTTCCCAAAAAACGTTAAGTCTTTGAATCCTTGAATGCACGCTGACAGTCGAAAAACGTGGTCGCCGCTTTTCGGTTCTGTTTCCTTACCTTCGAAACGTCTTTGCGGCAGCGGCAATAACGCGCAACGCTGCGACCTCTGCAAGGTACGACACGACGCGTTAGCGTTATCGACGTAAGGGGCTCGGCACGGCTTCAAAAAAAAAACTAAAAACTAAAAAAAGAGGAGGTAGCGTGGCGAGCCCCGGCGATAAGTGATTTTAGCGGTTGTTGCATCAGACATTATAGAGCCGTCTTCATTTTTCAGTGCGCGCCTTTGCAGCCATTTCAGCCTGCCATTCGTGAACTCAAGCCTAGCGGCAAGAGGGTGCATACAATGTGAGTGCAGCTATTGTGAACGTTTCCTCGTATTTCAAAACTCGCTTGAAAACTATAAAAAGGAGAGCACTTCCCAAACTCGCTTAAAAACTGTCTGAGAAGCGATGTTTTACTGTTTACGAAGAATTGCGCTGTGAAATGCATTGTAGCGTTTACGTGTCGACTTCACTTAGAACTTGGAAAGTTGTGTTGAAAAATCGGAGATAGGGAAATTAATCAAATAAAGTTCTTGTCATGTCATGTCAGGGAGGTGAAGAGCTGTTTCGTTGAATGCGCCTCTCGCCGGTAAGCAGAGCGTTGTAAGCCTGTTGCCACTGGCACTTGATGGTTACATTGTTTAAGTTCTTTATATTTATTTATTAAGTTCTTTATATCTACTTATTAAAACATATTTTAAGTTCTTTGCAATTTGTCTACACCGCTGTTCTCTGAAAACATACGACTACCGTAATCTTTCAACGCGCCTGTAGCTTATCGCTTAAGCAGAAATGCCAAAGCACGGAAAAGAATAACGTAAAAACAAGCTTTGACCAAAAAGGGAGATGACAACAATGTACGGAAACACTACGCAGATACAGCTAACTGTGGGAACCTATGTTGTGTGACGGCATACGGTTGACGATTAAGGCGGGTGGCGACGGCTCGTTGAAGTCCCCGCACCAGCGTGCTGTGACGTCATCGATTTGGACAATGTCTCTTACACCCAGTTAATTCTTTAGCGGTAAAGATACGACCACCTTGTGTTCAAAAGTAGCCAGACTGAATATGACAAGTTTCTCGAACTTTTACTTCGCCAACGCTGCCAAAAAAAAAAAAAAAAACTTTAAAATCTGTAACGTCACACTGACTTTCCTGCATTGGGGTTTCAGCGGAAAATTCAAAAATAAAATTAAAATTAAATTATGGGGTTTTACGTGCCGAAAACCATCATCTGATTATGAGGCACGCCGTAGTAGAGGACTCCGGATTAGTTTGGATCACCTGAGGTTCTTTAACGTGCACCTAAATCTAAGTACGCGGGTGTTTTCTGCATTTCGCCCCCATCGAAATGGGGCCGCCTTGGCCGGGATTAAAAACAAAAAACGAACATTAGAGCTTTATTTATTTTTTTTGTTCTGATATCGATCTATTATCGTGAAACAAACGCCAGCAGAGTTTTCAAAGAATACTTTATTAGTATAAATCAATTCATTGTTTTGCTTAAGTGTCCCTTTAAGATTGCACAGGGCCTCGGTAAGTAAGGTCAGGTGCATAAATAGCCTCCTCTAGCACTTTGGCCAAAACATAAGTTCTTGCGACAACTGTGGCACTGTAGAATTGATCAAACACATTCTACTAATCTGTAGAAGGCACACTGATTAAAGGGGCATACACACGACAAACATGGTGATACTTTATCAAGGCAATTTGGCACTCTCCATGAATGCAACTAACTTCAAACAATCGATTTCTTTTTTGATTACCGTGATTCTATTGGCTGCCTCTCAAAAAAATCTAGTTTTAATTCAACACTAGCGGTCATCCCCCCCCCCCCCTTCCAAAAAAAAAAAAAAAAAAAAAAAGAAAAGATGTCTACATGTTCCGATCATCGTCATGATAGGAAATGGAGAGTGACGTGGTCCTGCAATTACTAATCAACTTGCAGTTGTCCGATCAACGCTCAAACATACTCGTAGACTCCTAGCTATTACCCGTTGAATCAGCTCTTCAGATGAGCGGGAGAGCGCGTGCATAACGCGCGATGATTATGCTATTTTTTGTTTTGTGAGTGGGTTATAAATCTTAAGTACGGCTGATACTGACCCGCCCCATGTCGTGCTTGCAATGGGGTGAAAAACATTTATAATTGAGTTCACTTGCTCTTCAAGTGCTTTAATGCCAGGAATGCAAGTCTGTCTAATATAACACCAAGAAAGACGGTGTTTTACTATGTACAAAGGTTGTCCTTCAAGGAAGAGCTGAAAGTATTTTAAGTGCCATCTGTTGAATAATAGCAGAGCTGTTTACGCGAGTGATAAGGGTTTAGGCGTTTCATTTCTTTTTATGCAAGTTAGTCGACGGCTGGCTCACGCACGCGCTTCCTCTATTACTTAGATGCCAGGCCTCGACCATCAGACACGTTTATTCGGTCTTGTGCCTGTATAGAACAGCGCATTAATCGAATTTTGGCGTGCATTTACAATCGCGACAGTGCAAAGAAAGATTAGATGGCGATCCTCCTGTTAATGACCTTTTATGCTCCATTCATCTCTGATTGACACAATGACCTGCCTGCCCTGCGTATACAAGCGGCCGCAGCTGAAAGGAAAACTATATACCACACCAGTATACGGCAGTCAGTAAATTTGTTTGTGTGTATTACGAAGCAGATGTCTGTCCACCTTTTGTCTTTTACCTGCCCATTCTTTCTTTGCATGGTGGCACAAATCTTGCTTTGGCACCAATGAGGACTCCGCAGGTTGAGTTCACGCTGTGTGAGTGACGTGATGCTTTGTAAGCAGCTACTGAGAGGCAGAGCACTAGATTACGCTATTCGCTATCGCAAGAAACTCGGGCACGCAATAATACTTCCAAGGCGCGAGCACGAGCCTCAAATTCCCATTTGCTCTTATTTTATTCCAAGGCTAACGTTATACCCGAAAAAAAAAAAACTTGCGGGGAATTCACTCGTGCTTGATTTTGCTTTTCCCGCTTCGAGAATCTCAGATCCGGCACTTTCCCGGTGTATATCCGCTAAGATGGTGCATTCTGAAATCACCAAGTCGCGCTCCACGCTTGATTGGATTAGGCGGTGAACGAAACCAGGCGCATGCCGTGCAGCTATCGCAGCGCAATCCGATTAACGACGCTTTCGCACAGACAACTCAATATAAAATTCCATGTATTCCCATCCCATTGCTGTCGGTTGCGAGGTGGTGAGCTCATCCTCTTTTTACGGCGAGATTACGTCGGAACGTTACGAAAGGTGACATCCTTCGAGAACCATAAAGCTTCTTGAGTCCTACTGTATCAAACCTCCTCCATATTGGTTTCTTGTGGATTTCTCCACATTTCCGAGCATTTAGGCAGAACTCACTTGCATAAACGATGCGAAGAAACTACATCATCAGTGGGACGCGTCTTATGTCTTCAAAACTCTGTTGTTAATTTATGACAAGCACTGTCCTGTTCTGACAAGGAAATACGCTTCGTGACTTATTTGCAGATTCCATGTTGGGCCCGACCACGTTTGATCGAGAAATGCGATCGAAAGCTTCGTAACCAGCACAAAATATATTTCGGCTCGCAACTTTCTCACATAGACCTGCATTACCCACATCCAAGAAAATGCGAGGCCGACTAAATTAGCGACAGCCAGCAATTCTATCGCCCCCAGTTGACTTCGGAACACCTCCGGCAAACAACTCAACGGCGCCCTATGTAAGGCGGAGGTTAACTAAAGGAGGGGGTGCGTGTGCGTGCGTGCGTGCGTGCTAAGATAGGGCTCTCATTTCATCCTTAACGAGCGCCTGATCTCTTGTCCCCGTTAAATTACTACGAGCAGTCAAATGAGAAGAAAATGTACGTGTAGCAGCGATGCTGTAAAAGCTCAACAATTTGAAACCAATATAGATATAATAAAGCTGAACAGCGGCAAGTAACGAGTTGGGCAATAGAAGTGCCTTGCTCTTTTGATTTTTTTATAATTGAAAACTATACCTTCTAGTAACGAGATATTTTCATTAGGAGGAGAAGAGGACTGCACAATCTTCCAATTAGAAGTGCAATAAGGACGCCTAATAGAACGGACTAGACCGTAACGCAACTCACGTTGTTAAAAATGTGTCGAAACTACCTAAGCGTCCTCTTCGACTTTCGGTAGCCAACCATTAGAGCAAGGTCACACAACGCAGAACTTTGAAGTGTCCTCGATGTTTTGATCCACTGAGCGGACACGTCGAAAGAGCCTGAAACTGCAGTCCGAGTCAACAGAGAATATGAAGGCCTAGTCGTCGTAGATTCGGAGCTAATATGAAGCATAGCCTTGGGCATTTACCACTTCGTACGTTGCGGAGTTGAAACACAGGATACTCGCTTCCTCACTGGATTGTGCTTGATTGGTTGATTGATTGATTAATTAATTGATTGGTTGGTTGATGATTGATTGAGTGATTGATTGGTTGATTGATTGTCCCAGAACCAACGACCAGTGGTGAAAGCTATATGCTTCTCCACTCGTTCTACCATGTAGATTGGCACTTTCCTCAATCCACTATACTTTCTCCCACAACATCGTGCTCCGATTTCACGCTTTCACTGACTTCTCTACATCACTCAAATCACGATGCAGGGAAGCTTCTTCGTTCACGAAGCTGCCAAAGTTACTGACGTCACAAGAACGCGCCAGTGTCTTCGTTTTACATAGATTGCGACGTGCCCGTTAGATTTGCATTTCACTCAGCCTTATTTTATTTATTTACTGCCTGGAACGAAGTATTGCGGACATGCGTGGGTGTTACAAAAATATATAAATATAAAAAAATCATGAGTGTACAAAACACAAGTTACTAATGCTCGAAACAACATTATTATATATGTTATTCGTAAACTGTCGCCTTGAACTCGTTGGCGTCGGTTATAGCGGTGACGAAGGCTGGGAGGTGGTTCCAGTCTGGGCTTGCTTTTGGTACGAATGAATAAACGGTCTGCTCTTGGTGGAACTGGTATCATCGTTGGCGAATATTTTGTATTCTACACGTCAAGCTCGGAAGAAACCTGTGGAATTCAGCCAAGGCTTGAACGCTAACTACAAATTAAGCCACAAGAGGCTCTTTTTCGACGAAAAATGCCACGCGTTCAATACCGACGAGAACACAGTTAGCGATGTAAAAACTGGCTAGAAAATAAGCAACGCTGTCACCGCTTCCCAAGCAGCAACTCGTTACGGACGTGCGGGAGATAAGTAGGTACGCGCAAATTGTGTCAGCTCATCTTCAACAGCATCAGCACTGTTTACTTACATTCGGAGCATTTTTTATTATTATATGTGCTTAGGAGATGTTGTCGCCTTTGATTGGCGCCGGCTACTCCTTTTCACATAGAGATATGAAAAAAAAAAATAATTGACCTAAACGCAATAAAACTAAAACTCAGCTCCAAATCACAATAACGCGAAAGTCCAGTTACCTAAGTACACTAATTCCACACTAAAACTGAAAGTCAACGCAGAAACACCGCAGCATTTTCCCTAAAATAGATTGTTTGAGCAGTTTATAATTACCGCTACTGGAGCTGATATTGATGTACGGACGGAAACCTGGCCCTCTGCCAAAATAAAGTGAATTCTGGGATTTCACGTGCCGGTACGCCGCTGCAGATGCCGCTGGCTTTGTCGCTCAATGGGCCATTTGACGCTTTTGCATCAAAATTGAGAAAAGCAAAAGCCGAGAACATGCGTAACATATATCATTGAGAGTGGAGCGACAGGAACCTCACTTACACTTCTCGGGTATCCCTTTTTACGTCCAACTCATCGAGTACGTACGTCGAGCGCTCACTTCCCTTTCAGTGTTGCTGCTGCTGTTTTTTTTTTTTAATCTAAAATATACATAAAGCGCGCTTGAAAAATTACTGGAATAATGCCTTGTTTTATTTTCTACGGGATTCACCGAAATCGAATAAAGGCTTCTATACTTTTCTTTCTAATAATGCTTTGTTTTACGTTGTACGGGATTCACCGAAGTCGAATAAAGGCTTCTATACTTTTCTTTCTTTTTTTTATCGCACGCGAGTATCAAATTATGCTCTAAGCCTCTTATTAGCACCAGAACGTGCGGCCCTAATTAGAACACGGTCCGCTCGTTTTCACATACGAAAGTCATTGTCTCCATATTCAGTGAGTACCGCCCTGAAATTAAAAAGCAAAGGAGCAGCGCTATTCTTGACTACGACTCTTGCTTGTTCTTTGCAAAACGAAGCCTGTTCTATAGTTCTCCCTTTTCTTGTGCATAATTGCAATATTTCTTGTCACCTGCTCGTCATCTTTCATTCTCCCTTTCCCAGTGCAGGGTAACCAACTGGGGTCAGCATAGAGCACTGCACGGGCCCCGGCTTTCGGCTAAGCCCGAGCCCGGCACGGCCCGTGGGCCGGGCCGGGCCGGGTAGAGCAGTTTTTTCACGGGCTCAGGCCGGGCTCGGGTTTTTTGACGCTGGCCCGGGCCGGGCTTTCTGTATGGTGGTGTGCATGTAACGTGCAGCGAGTTATTCTCGGGCCTCTCAACTCTGAAAAACATGCATTTTTCGGTCTCGGGCCGGGTTCGAGCCGGGCTTGGGCTTGGGCCGGGCTCGGGCCTAAGGTAAAGGGGTGGCGGGCCAGGCCAGGCGGGTAACGTAGATTATTTCCGGACCCGGGCCGGGCCCGGGTCTCGCTATAAAAGTTTTGATCGGGCGGGCAGCCCAACGTAAAAACAGGCCCGGGCTGAAAAAATCGGCCCGTGCAGTGTTCTAGCTCAGCCTGGTTAACCTTCTGGTCGTTCCGTTATCACTCCATCTCTCTCTCGCTCCCTCTCTCTCGAAACACATTTTCTTGCTTTGAAGCACACCGGTTGTTATCTATACTACGTTAGTGTCACCCGTTTGGCGTTGAGGCCATCGCTATGAAATATCCATACGTTTTAACTGCTTCTTCTTCCTCTTCTTTCTGGGGTTTTACGTGCCGAAACCAGTTCTGATTATGAGGCACGCCGTAGTGGAGGGCTCCAGATTAATTTTGACCCCCTGGGGTTCTTTAACGTGCACTACAACGCAAGCACACGGGCGTTTTTGCATTTCGCCTCCATCGAAATGCAGCCGCCGCGGCCGGGATTCGATCCCGCGACCTCGTGCTCAGCAGCGCAACGCCTTAGCTGACTGAGCCACCACGGCGGGTACGTTTTAACTGTGGGGTTACATGACTTCCTCGGACTTTATTTAACTGGTGCGAACAAGGAAGAGAATGGTGGGCTAGAACCACTCGACTTAGCAAGTCAGCTTGTGAAACGCGCTTGTGAACCAGTACTGTTGCTGGCTGGTAGATAGTTGCACTTCCTTGCCACAACGCAGAAAACACAATAGACCGGCAATTACTAAAAGGATGCCTGAAGACCAACCTCACCGCTCCTCAGTTCACAACGTTGTGAAAGCACCATGGTCGATTGATTTGCGCGAATGTCTTTGAGTGTGCTTTGATATTAGGTGCGACCGTCATGTGACTGTCTACATAAATTCGAGCTCGAACTATTCCGAAACTAAGCCAACCCGTTTTCCTTTCGCTTCCAGGTTCACCTGTACATTTGTAACACCGGATTAATCCAGACACCAAAACGTGTACACTGGGGACTACTGCATGCTTAGAAACTGGCAACTGAGGGGTTACACGTCGTATGTCCATGCTACTCGTAACAGATCGTAACATCCATGCTACTCGTTGCGGATCGTGTTTCAATTTGTGCTAATACGTTAATATATATATCAGCGATAAAGCCAATCTGCTCCGCCTGGGAATGAAACATAAAGTTGAGGACTGCAGTCAAATCTTGGCATTGTAAACTTTATAGAGCACCGTTTGTTCGTCCGCATTACCAATCAATTCAGTTTTCTTTTTTCTTTTTTTGTGACCTTGTGGTCCGTAAATTTTTGCTCATGGGTGCAACTGTTTGCTCCTTTCCTAACGTATTTCTGTTAGCTTTTCTTTGGTTCGCCCTCTCCTCAACTGAGTGGTGTCGTATACACGGGTGTAATGGTCAAAGTGCGCATCCTGAAGTCAACATTTGACTTTTGAATTTGTCTACGCACCATACTTCTTCGCAAGTAACCTGTGCATGTGTTCGCCTCACACATACTCATTGTGATAAAGACATGAATGCACCACCCACGCCTTTCTTTTACGAAATATGTTGTCACAGGACACTAGCTTTCACTTCATTGCACGCACCTTTGCTATCCAGGAATGTTATCCACAGAGATCGCTTCTCTCTTACAGCGATCTTATTGAACTTACATAGAACAAGTTACCTCCTTGCGGGCACCCTCGTTTATCGAGACTCTGCTATTCTGCGAATACCCCTACTTCATCTGTCGAAGAACTTCACGGCTATGTGGTATATAAACTAGCCAACACTGACGGAAACCTTAAAGGCATCTTCGACTTTCTTATGCCTCTCTTATTTCCCTCTTCGTAATAAGCTGTTCCTACTCTCTTTACATGTGGCTGGAATTTATTTTAAGTATATTGCCAGTAGCCACAGTTAATTTCGTTATTTCTTAAACGTGGCCAGGTCTCTTCAATATGTTAATCGGCGTTGATGAATCAAGAGGCAGGTTGGAGACGATAAATCTACTTTTCCTGCGTTAGAGCCTAAGACAACTGTCACTACATACGACAGGCTGAGTCTCACTGTTCAGCCACCAAGTGGGTACATATTGTACGCAGTCTCACTGGTCTATATATCAGCGTAGTGATTACAGCCTAGAATGAATGGAATGGGTTGCATACAGCCCTTAAATAAATTTCAATAACCAAATAACAGCGCGAGGCGACAACTGCTAGCCCGCCCCGACATCGCACTAGCCTATGAGGTAGCAATTAAGAGTCATGCCACCTTCTACTTGGTTGTGCCGAATCTCGTTAGCAGAGTTGTTAAATTTTAGGCAAGCATTCGGCACTCTTTCCTACCATGGCTCTCTCTGTGCTATTTCCATGCTCTTAGCGATCTTTAAATTCATAGGCACCTGTGAGTTTTGTCGTCACGCGTGTACGGGAATTGTCCGCGGGCCCATTCTCATAGCATAGTAAAGTGACAAGCACACCGACCATATACAAGCACTCCGTCAAAGGAGCGTTTTTGTCGCATTGAACGCTGTCACTTCACGAGGCCCCTACGAGCGTGCGACGACTGAACAGTTCTCCCTTTGGGGACTGCTTGGCACCGTCTCCGCGCCGGTCGGAGACCGCGGGATTCATTCTTGTCGTTGTGAAGCCTTTGCCATCTCTAGTTAGACCTGACAATAGACTCCCGTAGCTTCAGCTATGTGTGACGTGCATTGTCTCCGGTATCCGCCCACCTTGGTATTGCCTTCGCTTGCCAAGATCGCAAATGAAGATGGCGGCTCGACGATTCACAGTATGACATCCACGAAGTGACGACGATCTGTGATCTCTGATCCACGCCGCTCTCTTCCTGTCTCCTAACGTTAGGCCTAACATTTTTCGTTCCATCGCTCTTTGCGCGGTCCTTAACGTTTTCTCGAGCTTCTTTGTTAACTTTCAAATTTCTGCCCCAGCGTGGTCCTTAACTTGTTCTCGAGCTTCTTTCTTAACCTCCAAGTTCCTGCCCCATAGGTTAGCACCAGTAGGATGCAATGATTGTACTTTTATTTTCAATGACACTGGTAAGCTCCCAGTCAGGATTTGCTAATCCCTGCCGTAAGCGTTCCAACCGATTTTTATTCTTCTTCATATTTCCTTCTCCTGATCAAGCTCCTCTGTGAGTAACTGACCAAGGTAAACGTACTCCTGTACAGACTCTAGAGGCTGTCTGGCGATCCGGAATTCTTATTCCCTTGCCAGGCTATTGAACAAATTTGTCTTCTGCACAATAATCTTCAACGCCACTCTTAGACTTCCTCGATTAAGGTTCTCAATCATTTGTTACAGTTTGTCCCCAGGGTTGCTGAACAGGACCATGTCATCTGCTAACCGAAGGTTACTGAGATATTCACCGTTGATCCTCACTACTAAACCATTCCAGTCTAATAGCTTCAATATTTCTTATAGCATGCAGTGAATAGCATTGTAGACGTTGTGTCGCCATGCCCAACCTGTTTCTCGATAGGCAATTACTTTCTACGTCTCTTGTGGAGCACCTATTTAGCTGCGGAATCTATGTAGATATTTCCCGAGATGTTCATCCAAGTCTGTTGCCCTTAAAAACTGCAGCAGTGCTCTCGTCGCCCTCCGCTGCGATGGCTTGTGATGTCGGCATTCTAAAATAAGTTCCTCTGTTAGAGGTCTTTGTCTTTCTTTCTCTATCTTTTTTTTTCTCTATCTCTACTTTCCTGACACTTTACCTCCCACTCCCCTATCTCCCCAGCGTAGGGTAGCAAACCGGATCTTCCCATCTGGTTAACCTCCCTGCCTTTCCTCTTTCTTCTGTCTCTCTCTCTCCCGAGATATTCATGAATGCATCCTGTACTCCTTGATTACGCAATGCTTCTATAACTGCAAGTATCTCTGCTGAATCAAATGCCTTTTCATCATCTATGATAGCCATATTGGGAGGTTCATTGTACTTCGCAAATTTCTCAATTACCAGATTGATGAAATGGATGCAATTCATTGCAGAATATCCCTTCCTGACACCAGCTTGTTCTTTTGGTTGATTGAAGTGTTGCCCTGATTCTAATGCAAGTTATCTTGGTGTATATTTTATACAATGCTGAAAGCCAGCTAATGAGTGTATAATTCTTTTTTCTTTAACGTATTTCTTCTCATGGACCAGTATAATATTGGCATTCTTCCAACTCTCTGGTACAAAAATCAAGAAGCTTAACTGAACAATTAACAAATTTACGCTAAAGCTGTTTAACCAATTACTTTAATGCACATATTTCAATCTAAGAATTTGTAGCTACTGAGTGCGCAACGCATATCGACTTACACCGAATTCCCAGGATTGCGCTAGTTTCGAGATACTAATTTTCAGCGTGGCTGACGAAATGCATTGCTTTCCAGTTATTTACGCAAGCATTTCCAGCATTTTTACGCAAGTTTGACGGCGCATATCTCGAAACCGTTGCCATATACTGAATTTGTTCTAAGTCGATATGTCTTGCATACTCACTAACTATAATTCGTAGAGTGCGATATGCACCATAACGTAATGAATGAAAACGTCATTTAGTGTAATTATGTTAACTACTCAATTAAGCTTCTCGATTTTTCGTTTAAGTTATGGCTTCCTCATCGAATAATTAGATCAAGGTTTAGAATTACGCTATCTGCCACAGGCGCTTCTTGAAATTTGGACCAGCTAAAATAAAATACGCTGTATAATGTGCATTCTTTGCAAAACCCTTAATGCTTGCTCCTTACAAGCAGTGTTTGTTCAAGTTAAACCACTAGTATAATGCGTTTCTGTGTTCGTATTAATAACAACAGATGCACTGCCTACGCTTTTGCAGCTGCTGAAGCACGGCAATCACAAAAAAAGTATCTACTGCAGAAACTCCCTAGTGGGACTTTTCACGATGTCACGCATTTGACACGAGGACGCGAGAAGCAACGCGTCACCCACGCTCTGCTTCTCGTGATCGCCCAATTAATGAGGGAATTGCGCCACACTTCGCTCCGTTTACAACGTGCCGCACGAGACAGATTGTCCACGCCAGCCAATATATCGCGAAACGAACACACGTAGTGAGCTGCGCTCAAATTTGGCATTAGGGGAGTATCGTAATCGCCGGTGAATTTTTTCGCGTGATTGTACCTTTGGGTCTGGGGAATGAATTGTATTGGATGGATTTCTTTGCGATATTGTGCTCTGAAAGGTTTTGCATTTGTCGATACTACTGGCGACAGAAGCTTCAGGACAACGCTATCGCTTCGATCGAAGTGCATCGCTGCTGCACCCGAGCGGCCAGAACTTTGATTTCTAGGCACCGTGTAAGATATATACTCTTTAGGTGAGGGAACTCGCGAGACGCGATTGACCAGATAAAGTAGCAAAGGCGCGCGCCGATCGGCCCGGTGACGGCAGCGGATACCTATCGGCAGTACGACGCAACTTCAACACAGAAAACTTTTTATTGGTTTAATCTCCCGTTGGTATTGCAACCGGTGCTTCGCGGGAAGATCCGAAATGATTGAGTGACGCGCGAAAGTAGGTCACCGGGGAGAGGGGAGAACATGGGGGAGAGGGAATGCAGCGCGTTCCTTGTCCGCGAAAGCTGTCGCCTGCGTTCTAACTGAAGTTGCGTCGTTCCGCCGATAGGTATCCGCTGCCGTCACCGATCCCGATAGACGCGCGCCGTTGCTCTTTATCTGGTCGATCGCGTCTAGCAAGCAAGCCGAGAAGTGTCACCACCTAAAGAGTATATATCTTACACCGTGTTTATAGGCCACAATGGGTGTGACTATTTTATGCCCGAAGGGGTGGTCGCCATGAAGTAGCAGTAAGCATGGTGTGCTGCCGTTTCGATTTGTCACGATGAACTTGCACGATTAGCAAGTCACGCCGATCGTCTGATAAGGCTCCTTTCGCGGTCTCGCAAGTGTATCCAAGTGCTTCGGTAAGCGTTTGATTATCTCTGAGGGACGCTCAAGCCAAGTCTGTTGAATGCAAACTCTGACAACCACCCCTTGGAACGGAAAATAAACACGCTGAGCACGGTCCCGAAATCGGAATGATCGGGCGCCGTATTGCTATCGCTTCCGCTGAGTTGCAGACTCTACGAAGTTCTTTTTTTTTTCCTCTGGTCGCGTTGTAGTGCACGCGCCTCGGCCACGGCCTTGCAGTCTGTCCTGTTTTCTCGAGGATTGGCACGTTGTGTTCCTTCGCGCGTGCTTGCGGAGACTGTTAATTTGTGAATCTGGCTTTATGGGTCAGGCCAACTCCTTCTTTTGCCATTCGTGCTCAATGTCCACGGCTTCGACCTAAGGGACGGCTGTCTGCAAGTCTCGACTTGCCACTGCATTTTCTACCACCATGTTCCGCTCGTGCTGCCATGTACAGTTTGGACCGAAGAACACAGCAAGTTGGGTAAGTAAAACTGCATCCTAACACCAGCGCGTACCTAATGGACGGAGTATGAAAGGCTCAAGTCTTTTGCAAAACTTGAGAAACTGTGTTTTTCGTTATCCGGCGTGGGGGCTACATGGCTATGCCTTTCTGGCCTTTAACACGAGGTCTCGAGTTTGTTTTGCCGCGTGCTCCAAGGGGCACGCTAGTGTGTACTTTTTCTCGCGCTACATGTACAGCTCGGTCCACTCGAGGGAACACGCGAGCGCGAGGCCGGCAGCCCGTGCGGTGCTAGCTGGCGGCGAGATCTCGCCAGCGGTTAGCGCTCCGCGGACCGCTGGCCACGCTCTCGCGTGTTCCCTCTAAGAGTGGACCGAGCTGCACGTGAGCTGTCTTCATCCCCGCCTCCGGAGGCGATAGTCGTGCCGCTACAACATAATTGTTGAGTTTGGTGGTTGGAGTTGGTTTTCAAGATAAAAACCATTGCAATATGGCTTATGGTAAATTTCATTGAATGAGGAAACGAAAAAATACACTGCGTTAATTACACCATACGACTTATATGAATACTATCGACTACCTTTCGGGTGGAATAACTCCCCAGCGTGCTTTCAAGTTATGAATGACACCCTGAAGCTATACCTGGGCAAGTTCTGCAACTTTTACGCTGATATCATTGCTTATTCAAAAGCAAAGGAGGAACATGACTCAGAAACACCTTTCGCAAATTTTTCGCGCTCTCAGTCTTGCACATATCAAAGTGAACTTTGAAGGGAAGAGTTTTTAATTGGTTCACAAGAAGTTCAAAGCAGGAATCGGTTGAAAGAATTTAAAAATTGGTGACACCCTATGATGTACTGTCGCGATGGAAAGAAACGCGAACAGCGGAGCGCGTGGCCGAAGCATAACTAAAGGTATAGTGCGCGCCGTCCTGTCATCATAGTCACATACGGATTACAAGAGTGGCCACTCCAGCCTAAAAGCGGCCGAGCTACGCAGCTTCATGCCGCCCGCTAGAGGTCAATACAACACTCCCTGTCTCCAAGGAAACGCGCGTACTAGTTATCTACTGTAGTGACTTTTCTATAGTGCACTATACGTCTACTTGTCTATGTGGCTGCAGACGTAGACATTATCAACGGGATCAGCCGGCCGTGAGCGGTGGACGATAAGACTAGTATATAGAATGAAGCATAATGCATCGCTACAAAATATCTGCCATGGTGTGATCAGGCAAGGCGACGCTACCAAAGATGTGCGATAACATCTGCGTGGTCTTTGCTGGGTTCGTCTGCCAGAACGTCTGTCTGCTTGGCTGCTGCTTATGAAGAAGGCCTTCATTACGTTCTTTTTTCCCTTCATTACTTTGCAAATTGCTTATGTATTTGTCACTTCAGCCGTAAGTTGACATTTGTCGCATTGTGCTGTTCGGCGCAGAGAGCTTTTTGTGTTCTTCACTTCGCGCATGATGTTCGTAGATTGCTTCACATTATGTAAGAAACAGCAATTTGGAATGCTACGCAGCACGTTTGCGAGAAAATCGTTTCTTGGCGCGAGAAAGTGAGTCGGCACACGCCGGTATACGTAGTCTGAATTCAATGCACGTGTGTGCAATTGTGTGAAAGAATGCAGTTATGCTTAGGATCGTTATTCGTGGCGTGCGCAGATTGCTTGAAGCCTTTGTTACGAGCGCAATTAGAGAGAACTTGCGAATTGAGCAGAATGTTTGTAAGCTGTGGCTACGACGTATTCTGAATAAACACTCCTGCCTCAGTAGCGCATGCATGGCACCGAAGATTTCTTTTTTTTTTTTTTTTTTTGCTGCGACAATTGCACGTGACGCTTTTCGCGAAAGGGCGATCTGAAATGCGTAAGTGAAAATTTGTGCGAAGGTGGGAGAGAAGACATAACCAATACATAACCAAACCAATAACCAAGACATAAACAAGACAATGCCGACCATAGTCAAGTACAACGGTAATTACTGCTGTGTTGCGAGGTGCAGTAACAACGGCAGGACAGGGAGAGAGCGTGGTTGGCTGACAACTGTAGTGAGCAGCCTTCCTTCCTTGTTTGCTATGCAGCCCGAAACTACCACTTAATAAGAAAGGTTAGGCTTCAAAGGACGAGCGTTGTTTTCCTCTTTAATGCTAATGCTGTCTTCTGCAGTTTTACTGTTCTGTGGTGGCTTTTCATAATATCGCCTGTTTATTCCTTTTGTGAAATTTATTCTCAACATATGGCACCTGTATTGGCATGTCTTACACTTTGCAGTGCAAGCATCTTTCTGTGCTTGCGTTCATCGAACGTTGCGAAAAAAAGTGTGCATGTGCTTACTGAGAATATTACTTGAAAATAAAATGTTTCGTCTCTTCCGTACGAAGCACGTCGTCATGTGCGGCCGAGCAAGTGGCCATTGCCTTGGCCCTCCTGGACGAGAAACATGCCAACATCTTCAGCGACTCCAGGGCAGCCATCCGCGCCTTCAGCGTTGGCGCCGTGTGTAAAGAAGCCTGTCGCATCCTCGACGGCAAAAGCATTGCCACCCACACTCTCACGTGGTTCCCCGCTCACATGGGATCCATCATGGGATGCCCCACAAACCTCAACGAGCTGGCCCACTCCAAGGCGCGAGGTCTCGCTTACCGCGACCATGGAGAACTCCCCGGCCGGCCAGGAGTGGTGGAGAACAGAGATCAACCGACAACATACAATGAAATTACGCAGCACTTTTATCTCGGCAGGAGAGACTTTCCCCTTCCTCACAAGAAGTTAAATAGAGCGCAGGCATTGACTCTCAGACTATTGCAAACAGGCTCGTATCCCAGCCCGGCTTTATTACACAAGCTTTATCCGACACTTATGCGAGTAGTTTTTGCAGGCACTGCAATGACTTCGCTAGCTTAGACCATATGCTCTGGCGTTGCCCCTCGCTACGAGGCACGGAACAAATAAATGAGGACAAGTGGCTCTCCGCTATCAAGAGCCCCGATGCCGGGGCGCAACTATGGGCTGTCCAAAGGGCCCACGATGCGGCGGTCGGGCATGGCCTGACTGTCCCAACGTGGGAGCGGCCCGCTGCGCGCTGAGTCGCGTACCTCAGGACGTTCATTAAAGTTTTACATCCATCCATCCATCCGTCTCTTCCAACACTTGTCATGTTTATTTAAAATGTCTGCATAAACACACAGTGGCATCGTGTGCTTGCTGCTCTGGTGGTACAGCTTACACGAAGCTACTCGATGCATGCAAGCAACGCGTTAAAAAAATCGAAATATAGCCTCCTGGACGAGCACTCGCACGGAAGCAATCTTGGAGGCCGTGTAATTTTTCTAATCACCAGAATCTCTGAGTTTGCATAATTCCACAAACCCGCTAGGTGCGCGGCGAAGAGGTATACAAAAATGCTAGATAAAGAACATGTATAGTATACCTGATTAAATCAAGCAGGCTAGGTGACTATTTGTCGCCGCCCCGTTTCAAAGGGGATGCCAATAAATCATCATCATCATCATCATCCGCAGGAGCCTATGGAAGTGTCCTCTCTTATCCTTGTATGTTATTCTATGCTGTGATCACCATTGACAGGCGGGCACATCCGGTTTGATCGCGCTGTGCGATGGTGCGCCCCCTATTCTGCGAAATTTTCGTTTCTGCTCTGCTTCTCTTTTATTTGAAAACGATGAAAGGTGACTGCACAGTAATGATGACAGCGCAAACTGTACTATCGCGATGAAAAGAAACGCGAATCACGGAAAGCGTGCCTTTTGGCACAGTCAGCGCTAGTGCGAGGATGTGGGTCCAACTCCCATATGCTTTGGCGGTCGCTGTTTTCAGTCGGCGCCACCGTAGCGCTAGAATCTTGTTCCGGCACCGCGTGTGCGTTTCGAGTGTCAGATATGACTGGCAGATGATAAGCTTTCCTTGCCAATATTCCGTGCTATAAGCGTGGATAAATGAATGACAAGTTTTGTTGACCATATCAACCATCTGCTAACGGGCTTGCCGAATCTGCTATACGAGACACGAAACAGTGCCTAAAGTGTATCCGAACTTTAAAGGTGGTTCGAAGTGCTGCCTCGAAGCCGCTGTGAGACATCACAACCGTTCTTGCAAGAGTGGTCTTGGATGTAGCCCTCTATTCGCTGCTATACTTTCAGCGGATTGTGAACTGGGCCTTCTTGATAATCTAAAGCTTTCTGAGAGCAAGGAAAGTGCGAAACAGCAAGAGGCATATAAAAATTGAATTAAGAAAACGTTTGACAGAAGACGTAGCAGCGACATACTGGGCATACAACCTGGTGAACCCGTTCTGATATACGGAAAGGAATTAGGACATCAAATGACAAGTTCTACGGACCCTTTCAAGTAATCAACACTGCCTCGCAGCGTGGTATCCTGAAGACTGTCTGGTACTTGGGAGTCTCCGGGAAAACAGAGTACGCCTACATCAGTAATGTATTCAAATAATACACCAGGAGGTGTGAACAGTGAATTCCGGGAGTGAAGCAGTCTGCTCCTGAAGAGTCGGAGAGGACGATGAAGAGTGATCGGAGAGAAGTAAAAGAGGATTCTGGAGAGTAGAAGATTAAATGGCGGACAACACCCGTTTCTCTACAGATATTTCTCAATGAATCACTTTGGGAACGCGACAACGCTGAACAGTGAAACGTTAGAAGTGGCTTTGTATGTAAAGTGCACTGAGGTGCATTTTAAGTTATTTCTCTGACGTGGTAGTTTGGTTTTATGGGGCAGTGGGGCTTCTCAGTCTGCTGAAATGCAGCGTCTATCCCATGATCATTATGTACGTATTGGGGTGTACCAATGGCGAAAATAAATCAACTAAGTCAATGAATAAAATTACAGAAGGGAATGTGTCGCCCAAGCGGGGTGCTGCCTCAACGAAAGACTTCGAGAGGGTAATTATAGTGTTTACACTTCTCTTATCGGTAATCTCTTCCCGTAAGTGACTGCAAACGCCGTCCGCAGTTCTAGGAGTGTAACGTTCAGACGAGATGGCGTGCATCAGGTTACTTGTATCAACATTAAGCAGCAGATGTACTTTGCTTGCCTGGTTCATGTGTACAAGCGTGTAAGCATATTGGAAGTAAACCTTACTTGGCGCAAGCTAGGATCTCTGCCTAGATGACGATAATGTATAGGGGATTGTGTGTGGCGTGTCGCTGCTACAAATGCTAGTGCACGCCTCGTTTGTTTTCCTAATTTGATTTCGTTGATTTCACCCCTGATTTCCTTTGCTTTTTCATACCTACAACCTTCATGCCTACAAAGTTTGTATGAATGACGTCTTGATTCAAGCGAAGATTGGTTGTGAGGGAGCTAGTACTGTGTTTACATTGCGGTTTTTTTTTATTATTGTCCTTGAGGTCGTGTTTTGTGCCGGTAGCTTGCCACGGTATCGAGGAGCTCTGAAGGGAATCGTGCGAACACCCACCATGCTGCAGCGCACAAGTTAAAAACGATGGCCAGGTGAAGGCACGGCTTGTTGTGGGATCTATAATGTTGAGCTCTAACATAGGATAGTGCTTTCTTAACATAACTGCTCGGTGTTTATGTCTTCCATTTCGCGGATTTGATGAGCAGCAAAGTCGGAGTATTCATTCAGGACGTAAACGAAGACATAGTTAGCACGGCCGACTTGTGTCCGAGTTCACGATGTTTGGGGCACGTGGATGAACGGGGTGTAGGGGAGGGAGCCAGCGGACAGTGGAAATAGGGTGACGCTGGAAACTTGGCTTGAGGTTTGGCTAGAGGGTAGAACCAATTAACACAGATCTAGGGGAGCTGTATGAAGGGTTACTGCATCAAATATGTAGGGGGGGGGTTCTGCGTTTCCGGATCAGTCCGAAAGACTCCGGAAAACACTCGACGGTAAAATTTGTCCGAGTTCGGATTTATCCGTAAAACTCCAATTTTGAGGCCACTGAGCCTACTCGAGGAAGGCTTTTGTTCCTCAGACTTGCCAATGCATTTCTCCTGGAACAGCGAAATGCATTACATCTTCATAAAAAGCAACACACCAACGCGCAACAAACTGGGCTGTAAATACAATCACATCATCGAAACGACTGTTCATTGCAAAAAAAAAAAAGATCTGTATAGCAGAAGTAGATGGGGAAGGAGTACGCAGACAGAGTTCCACTCATCACGCTACTCTCTATCATTCGGTGGCGCTACACGCGCTTTCCTCTTTGTTAGAACACACCATCTATGCGTGAAGACCCATCGTACAGAACATTTGAATCGGACATTCGAGGCTTACTTGCCATTGTTTGCCCTGGTTGCGCCAGATAACCATGATATCTCCCGATTTGTGGCAGACTGTTTGCAGTAGCACGTACATGATGGGAATGAAATTGCGCCCATGGTGTTCTGGCGCCACGCATGCCCACGACTGGCCTCTCCTTTCAGGTTGTGCACTGCATCTTCTAGCCTTCCCAGTATCTACTGCGAATGTCGAAAGGGCTTTCTAGCATCCATGTCGTAAGCAAGAAGGACCGTGTCATAGTCGCGGATGCAAACATTGGAAAGTGTGCTTAGTTGTAACCACCGACAATAATCTTGGTAGCAGTTACTCAATAAAAGCTTTTATTGTTGACAGTGCCTTCTTGTATTAGAGAACAGTTGACTAAATTTTGAAAGAAAGAAATAACATCTGAAATGTTCCGATTTCATGGCGGTGTAACCGCATGTTAAATTGTAATGCACCTAAAAACTCAAAATTAATAAATAATAAACTCTGAAAGATACCCTCCAAATATGCCTAAAAATAAACTCCGTAAACGCAGAACCGTAAGTATATATAATTATCCTTTGGCTTCCTTCCTCAAGCCACACATCTTCTGTGCTGGGAGAAAAAAAAAACACTAGAAAGGAGCGTGATGGCAAATGACACCACATGCTTTCGAAGGCACTGCTCAATAAATCGGCCGGTATTCAAGTGAACTAAGTGTCGAATGTTTCTAATATTTCGCATGGTTGCTTATGCCTACCCATTTAAAAGCCTGTTACATGTTACGCACCCCACATTGACAATTCTCTCGTGGTTCTTTGAGAACCTTTGTGCAGGTATTGTATGGGTAATAATGCACACGTAATGGGAGTGTGTAGGTAGGAGTTTTCTTTTTCATTTTTTGCTCTCTAAACATGGTTGCACGTGGCTCGTACATTTCTGAAGTACTGTTATTGAATAACTTTCTGAGAATGTTTGCGACGACTTGCACATGCACATTGCCTCAAACGAGACAATTAGCGACGAATATGTGACGATGAAGTACTTCAAACGACGACGATCTCTGAAGTAGTGCTCGCGTGGGCTGAGTCTCCGAGGCACCTAAATAAATCTACTCGTGTTCGGATTATGAGATATCACAATAAAGAAGATTTCACTCTCACCAGGTAACACAACAAGATTTCTCCAACAAGATTTCTCCAACAAGAATCTCCGAGTAATGCGATCTTGGAAGCTGTCGTGGGACTGACGTCTTGCTATACGTCATCGATAAGAAGCAAAGAAATGGACAACTAGCATGCTCTTGAGCGCGCGTTCATTCGTGCCTGCGCTCGCTAAAATTACTGTATCATTTCTTTCTATTCTTTTCTATACCAAACAAGCATGCTTGCCCGTGCCTGTAGCAGAACCAACCAGTTACGTTCATCTGCCCTACGCTGACGAAGCGTTGTGCGCCGCTCGTAATCCTCTTTGAGAGTGATTCACTGCCGTATTTCGGGTGACGTGGCAAGACACGCGTTGAGAAGCATGGGCTGCTCCCGTGCTCTAGTTAGGGTAATTTAGTTAACGATACACTTGGTGCACCGAACGACTCACTTATGTGTGCACTTTCGTCTTAATTCGTTTACTTGAGACCAGCGCTTCTTTCTCGGAATCAGTCTGCTGATGAAGTAGTTCGACACCAACTTCCCGGCTTTCTTGCTAAATTCGAAAGCGAGAGGCAGTCGAGATGCGTGGCACGTAGCTATTGGATCACGTAATTGAAATGTTCTGTCTAGGCTTTATCCTAAACCCAGGTGGTATAGCGTCACGTGTTTCCCGGTGTCGACTGATAATCTCGTTTGGTTCCTATCGGCACTTATATTTCTTCAGAAGACATCAATAGCGCCACCTCAATCATTAGCAGCATCTTTTTTATCAAAAAGCTCGACGTGTCGTTATTGTGGGGTTATTTTTGGTTATTACGGGTTTATGTGGTCACGGTTGGAAGAAATTGGGGCGTCGCCAACCGTAACTTTGCAAAGAGAGAGAGAGATGGCAACCGCGATAGTTTATAAATGGCAAATCACCGCACGCTTGATGGTGAAGATGTAGGTCAGGGTCGCACATGCGGCAACAACTATTTTTGTACCATTTCATTCCAGGTTCGCTCATTATGTCTACATTTAAATTAAACGTCACACTTATTTCTTCTGTGCTTTCTGCGGCTTCATTGTCCGATTTCCTCACTCCCCACGCGCCCTCGCTGAGACCATAACTTTGCATCTGCAGCCATGTGTAACTAACAAACAAAAATAATAATAATGCAGCGTGAAAGCAAACACCATTTCAGCCTCTGGGCAATTATGAAGCACCATCTTTCTACTAGACTGACCAAAAAAGAAAGAAAAAAAAACTAGACCAACAGTGCACGAAGCATAACATTAATGAGAGAATGATGCAGGACACTTTCTTTTTCGAAGTACCGTATAAGCTGTTAAATGCTCTCTGCATTGGAAGAGGCAGAGAAAATTAACGATACACTTTTCTTCATTTGAAATTGCTTTGTGTTCTTTCTTTATTAAAAACATGTCATTGCAGGGCGATTATTTATTCAGTTTATTACAGTGTTAACGGATCGCCAGGCCCTGAGAAATCCATACACACATGATATATATATATATATATATCTTCTTTTTTCTTTCTGGGGTTTTACGTGCCAAAACCAGTTCTGATTATGAGGCACGCCGTAGTGGAGGGCTCCGGAGTAATTTTGACCACCTGGGGTTCTTTAACGTGCACTACAACGCAAGCACACGGGCGTTTTTGCATTTCGCCTCCATCGAAATGCGCCCGCCGGTGCCGGGATTCGATCCCGCGACTTCGTGCTCAGCAGCGCAACGCCTTAGCTGACTGAGCCACCCCGGCGGGTTATATATATATAGTGTGTGTGTGTGTGTGTTCGAAATAGGATCGTGCCGGAGATAACGACTATGAATGCAACCGGGAGACGTTTTGCAGTCCACAATTTATCGCTTATCGTCCGTTCTCTCGTGTTCTACTTCAAAGCCTCAAGGCAAAATTTACTTTCGTTATCGAGGAGTTGCGATGGGTGCATATGTCCCTCGAACATTTTACTCCGCCTGTTAAATACGATAACAATAACGTAAGGAACAGCAACGGCAGTAGTACTTAGTAACATTAGGATAATGAGCAGCTTGGCCAAAACAACGCCGCATTTTTTGTCCTGCATCTGCTCGCCCTACGCTGCTTTGCTATATGAACGCGATGAAAGCAGACAGACGCCATCATCCTCGCTTTATGTTTTTACTAATTCGAAAATACTTGCTGGCACTCGTAATAGTTAATGATTTCGGGGCGGTCGTGCACCAACCAATCGTGGCGTGTAGGGGTATATAGATGACTAGCGTAATCATTGGCAGAAATAAATTCATAGCAAGAAAGAAAACGGCAGAAGACAGATATTATTGCGTTAATCAAATCGTAGGATGTCGTAGACAAAAATCATTGGCGAGTGTTAGGAAGGGGCCATAAATGTCGGCGCTTTATTAATGCGAAAGCATTACGTGGCCCATTACGCGAAAGTCCGGCGTCGTTGTCGGCGGCGTGACCGAGCCATGGTACCAAAAATAGGCCGACGGCGCAAGGAGTAAAATAACACGTCAAAAATGCTCGAATTGATGTCAAATTTCCCCAGAAGCTTCCTGTGAACAAAGTGAATTGATGGCGTTTAAAAGAAAATTAGGTACATTTCGTTCTGGGTTGGACATTGGACCCGGGCCTCCGGGGTGCGTGACGAGCACACTTCTCCGACGCCATAGCGGCTCCACGGTTCTGGCTGACTAAAGTGACTAAAGATGGGCATGGTGTGTGCGTCACTGCACACGTCACGTCGCAGCCATCTGGCTGACTAAAGTTTTCACCAAAGGAACTACAGTGCTTTCGCGTTACCACGCATAAGCAGTCTTAAATGTCTCTGCCGAATTTCTGAAGAAGACTTGTGCAGAATAACAAGGTTCCTGGACAATAATGTCTCGTTTATTAGGAACTGTGGGAAAATCGGGCGTCTTAACAAATGTGTTCACAATCTTACTTTGGGCACACTCGTAGTAACTTCCCGTAATTGTTGTTTATCTTTTTTTCTCTTCCTTCCTTCCTTCCTTCCTTCCTTCCTTCCTTCCTTCCTGTCTTTCTTTCTTCTTTTTCTTTTGTAGATATGAATTCCAGGAGTAGTTGGTGCCTTGATTGTCACCGGCTGCTCCTCTTTGCAGAGAGAACAATAGTTTAAGCGTAAAAAGCAATGAATAACACTGGGGACAGTCACAAATCCCGAATACTTCCGAAGTCCCCCCAACTTAGCAAGCGAAGGTGCACAAGAGAGCAAAATTACACTCAGAGACGCACACAGTTCCGTAAACAAGTGTAAGTACACAGGAGCCCGAAAACATGCACAGAAGCTTACAGTTTCGCGGACGATACGGCTGTCGTATCTACACATACCTACACACGGGGTGATCATATTGAAGGTTTACCGAATTATTAAAGATTGCCTGTGACAGATAGCATAATTGTTGCCCTTAAGCTGGAATATTCGAAGTGAACTTCCCTTTGCAACAATGGCAGCCTATTCCGGATAAACAGGATTATGAAGCGTGCTATACAAACATCGTGGAAGTACGACGAAGGAGCCTTCAACAGCTATCGCCATAGTTTCACGATGCAGGCTTTTTCCGCCGCTTCCTGCTTTCTTTTACATAAAACCTTACTTGACGAGACCACAGGATGACATCTCTCGCCTTCGCCCCCTCTTCTTCTAGACCCTATGTCCTAGGGGATCGAGAGGCGTTAGGCACACAAAGACACTCGTTAGCATATGCTAATAGCTGCGCAAGCACGTGAGCCTACGCAGCCTGCGGCTGCAACGCGTCAACAAGGGTTACAGCCTGGCTGCCGCTAGTTTCGAGAGTGGCTCTGAAGCTCGAGACGGCGTAGGCGTCTGGTCGTTAACACTGCTGCGGTTCATTAGCGGAGCTCGCGCGGCAAACAGATTTTGATCGGCAGGCAGTCTTGTAAGCTTTAGTCCCATTGGAGTGCCTGTTGGAGGAACAAAAGCTGTCTTATTCCGCCGAGCGTACAATAGTCAAAAGTGGTCGCGAAGAAGATTGGAAGGAACAAGGAAATGCGGTAAAAAGTTCTGTCGATTCTTTCTTTGCATCCTCATAAAAATAAAGTTTGGAAAGAGAGCTCTGAGCGGGCATTAAAGTAGTACTCACATGTATATTGTTGGAATAATAGAAAGCATGCCGCATGTGTCTCGCTCGTGAAAAGATTAAGCTTAGGAAGTGTGAAAGTTTGGAAACATTTTTTTACGAAAGATTAAGGATTTAATACGGCAAAGTTCGTCTTCAACTACCCGCCGTGGTTGCTCAGTGGCTATGGTGTTGGGCTGCTGAGCACGAGGTCGCGGGAGCGAATCCCGGCCACGGCGACCGCTTTTCGATGGGGGCGAAATGCGAAAACACCCGTTTACTTAGATTTAGGTGCACGTCAAAGAACCCCAGGTGGTCCAAATTTCCGGCGTCCCCCACTACGGCGTGACTCATAATCATATCGTGGTTTTGGCACGTAAAACCCCATAATTTTTTTTTTCGTCTTGAACGGCCGCCCTGGGCGTCACCGACGTTATTGTGACGTGATAAGATTCAGCGAAATTTGATGACGCCGCGTATTTTTGTCTTGTTTATTTTTCTTGTTTTCAACTTGGGAAATAATATGTTCACAGGTGGTACACGTCAAGCAATCATACTGCCAGCATGCAGCGAAGCGAAAGTAATCCTCGGGGATTAACGTTTTGAGCCTCTGTGTCATTTGCCTTGAGTCATTCTGATCACACTATTGTTAACTTTTGTAACTTATTTCTATTTCTCTATCTTCAATATATATATATATATTAAGAGAGAAAAAGGGAGAGAGAGAGGAGGCCTCGAGAACCGCAGGAGAGGTCGAGCAATTTGCTATATAGTATGCTCTCCCTGCAGTAATCACCGGGATGATAGTTTGCTCGCATGTACAGCGTCTACTGCATTGTCGCCGGGCAGCGGATATCTTCTTATACGGTGTTCACAAATGCAGTGTTATACAGTTTAATGTGTTCACCTTTGATCACATTGGATTCCGTGGACCACTGTAGTTGTCACTCAGTTTAAACTTGCTGTGACTGAGACGAAACAAATGCGTTTAGCAAGTTTGAAAAAGCCATCACCGCCCGTGATCATTCGTCGTACTCCCGCAAGTGTCATTAATGACCGAAAGCACGGCCTTCTCTATTCAGCACACTGCGCTCCAGATGCGTCTAGGTATTAGCAACGAGCTCGAACTGCGAGAAAAATGGGCAAAAAGTGCAAGCCGGCGTTTCCCCAGCCCAACGTGCAAAGCGCATTAGGCTGCATCTGTATGGTGCGTAAACAGTGCGTCAAACCATGCGAATCCCGCATCAGGGTTTCGAAAATGCGTGCTTTATGCATCATTACAGGTGCCAGAACTCTGGCGCGTTTCGCAATAACGTGCGCGAAGTTGTTCGTAGATTCGTGGCACAACTGCGACGCATGGAGACTCAAAAGTAACAGCGGTGGGAGTGTTTTGCACTACAACAGTGGCGCCACCCCCGCGGTTGTGAGCTACCCATTGGATGTCACTGATGTGTGCGGCAAATTACCCACTGGCACGAGTACCACTCCAGCTGCGCCGGTGGAAATGCCTTGTTCAGTGCAGTGCTAGTAGTTCTTTAATTCAGTAAAGAAATTAACTTATAAAGAAAAGAAAATTAGAGCAACACAACAACACTGTACACAGGACAAGCGGAGATCCTCTGGTTCTCTTGGTGCAATGCGTGTCCCCGTGTCCTATTTCTAAGTAGAGGGAACTTGTCCATACTGAATACTATCCCTACAATATGTTTTAGTAAGGGCTTCATTTCCATTTACGTCTAAGAGAGCCAGAAAAAGTAAATCAACATAGCTGCGCTTGGGAAACAGAGTGTTCATCACTCGATTTTTATCGCTTTCATTGTGTTCATAGTTACTGGTCAAGTTAGCTTAACTCAAGCATTCCTGCATTTTCAAGATCCGCCCTTCCGTTAACTCTATGTAGAACTTGCCTCCTAGAATTTGTTCCCGCAGTTTCTCCATTCCAAAGTAAGCGCACCACGTCACAAAGAGTGATGAGATTTCCAAGCGATTCGTGAGCTGGCGCTTGTTTCCTCGATGGCGTTCACGTTGAGAGGACGCGTTCAAAGACGAGTGCATTGGAGAAGCCCGCATACTGCACAATACCGCAGGCTCTGGGCTTACGGACGACTGTTCGCCTTTCATTATTCACCAAACATCCTCACGCTTGCGATAGTTTTCAAACGAGCTTTTTCCACGTCACGCTCTTCGAAACAGAGACGAATGACTCTTGTGGAGGGAACAACGCGAGTAAATGCAAGGAGAAAAGGAAAATTGTCCGCCCGCGCGCATTCGTTGTGACTGTGTTTGCGGAAACAGAATGATGCTTTAACAAACGCTGGAAAAGGTTCTTCTCCCGCATTTTAATAGCCAGCTGCCTTTGCTGAGCTAACAGAAGAACGATTGCGTTGGCACTTGTTCCGGTTCGAAGTCGGACACTCGATGGGCTCACTGTAATAGCATGTCGAGAGCACCGACGAATCGGCTGACGACTGGTTGATCGATTGATTGATTTGGAAGGAGGTTTATTAACGTTGGACGGCAGGCAGAATGATCGCACGACGGGCACAAAGATAGTCTCAGCCGGCGTCAGCAGCTCGCGATCTACACTCGCACCTACAGCCAAGACAGAGTCCCACTGCTGCGTCAGTTGCTTCATCTCTACTACAGATTGATTGATTGATTGAGTGAGTGAGTGATTGAGTGAGTGAGTGAGTGAGTGAGTGAGTGAGTGAGTGAGTGAGTGAGTGAGTGAGTGAGTGAGTGAGTGAGTGAGTGAGTGAGTGAGTGAGTGAGTGAGTGAGTGAGTGAGTGAGTGAGTGAGTGAGGGAGGGAGGGAGGGAGGGAGGGAGGGAGGGAGGGAGGGAGGGAGATCTTTATTGTACTAAAATTGCAAGGGGCAGCAGAAAGCAAACGCGAAGTGCTTCCCAAACAAAGCGCTGGCTGTCACTACAGCGATGGTGACAGAACGATTACTCACACAGAAAATCCCTGATTGAACGCCGGAGAGAGGCAAGCAGGATTTCTTTTTGCCAAGCAAAAGATGATAACGTCGCTAAAAATGTTATGATGCCTGTAACGGGTATCAAGTTATTTCGCCAAAGTGCGCTTAAAGAACTATGGATGTACCAACGGGGTGATATGGAGGAAAATTCATAAAGCAGTTCGCTGCGGGTGCCATTATATTCCCGTAGTCATGAAGTTGCTTAGCTACGCATAAGTGTTCTTTGATCTTGTCCGTCGTTTTTTCATGCTGTTACCATTATTACAGCTTAGCTAATGAGTGGTCAGAGTCGGAAATAAAACTATGAGGTGACCTTGGAAAGCGTACAAGGGAAGTATGAAAAAGAGCCGTGTATAATAGAAATACATTGAAGTAGGAAACGCAGATTGGTATTTCATCATTGGGAGACTAGAGCCCTGTGACAATAAAGCATGAAGTTTGCACATACGAGGGAAATAGGACAAAAACATGGTCTGTCGCGGCTGGGTTTCTGCGCTGCTTTTATTTCAATAGCCTAGTGGTCTTGTTCGGGATAGCCTACTTCTTGAAGCTACAAATACAGAGGAAATACAAATAAAGAGACGCACATCTCTCGGTGCTGTTCGCGTAACAAGTCAGCCGGCAGATGCCACCGAATAACGGCAGGGCGGTATAGTCACCGGAATCGTGGTCGAAAGGATGCTCGTTTCCTGATCATTACGTTATCTACCCTTCAACGACGGTAAAATAAGGTTTCAGGAAAGAAACAGGATGGAAACTAAAGAAACAAAGATGGGTGACCTAACTCTCGTATGATGGTACACTACGCGGCCACTGTGGTCCCACTAACGCGGCAGTAAGGCTTACCACATGAGCACAATGGTGAAAGAAGAACGATCTCGGTCGAGCTTGAGCAATAGGACAGTGTGCAGCGATTGAGTGTCAGCGGAACGCGTACAAATTAGCGCTTATCAGATTTAGTCGCTTCGGGGTGTGCGCCCAGAACTGCTATGATTGTGAAGGGAAAATAATATCTCCCAAGATTCGACATATTGAGGGATATCAATGAACGATTTTGCACATAATGAGTGTTACTATCTGCTGCTCATGCGGCGGGGTCACCGCGAACAAATAAACGACCTTGAACATCCTGTCCGGAGTGTTTGTCAAATCCCTTTAAGGGCCAGAGCCCGTAAATAGGCATAGCATTGCAACCACAAAGCTGATGCAACTAGTGTCTTCAAGCGCATACTTTTTTTTTTAGATAAGCTGCTCCACTTTGCACGTCCGGTTGTAGGAAAGGCGGCACTTGTAGACGTCAGTGCCGCCTTTGTCTGAGTGAGTTAAATGAACCGGCGAATCTTGGTTACAACGTCTTGACCGCAGTATAGGATGTAAAGATATGTAGCCGATGGTTCGAAGAAAATCCGTCTGATCAGGCAACCTCATCGCACGCACGCACGCACGCACGCGCACGCACGCACACACAAACAGATACACAAACACACACACGCACGCGCACACATACATATACACCCACGCACACCATGTAGTTTTCAAGTGCTACGAAAGCAATAATGGTAGTGGTTAAGTCATGCGATCTTCTCAGAGCTCATAGTAGTCAAGAAGTTGATGGGGTTGGTATGCGGCTGTCTTTTTATCATATTTGATTCTTTAGATCTTGCCTAAAAGGGAGGAGGAGGAAGAGGAGAAAGAAGTGAGGGAAGACAGAGAGGTTAGCTAGTGTAAGTACCGGGTAGCCAGCCTAAAAGGGGCCCCTATTTTAGCGGTATTACATGAGGGGTGGACTAAATTTACAGGCCGATTGCTTCGATGCGATTCTTCAAAGGAATAGCATTGGGATACCGAACGTAAACGCCAAAGCATCGAGGACGTACAACTCGTATGATTTGATTCTTTGAGGTTAGGGCTCCGGATAGAATCACCGCATTAACGTCACCGCAGCCGGGAGAATGTGGAAGCTAGGAAATCACCTTGAGTGTCGGCGGAGGAAGAAAGCACACATCTTACGCAAGATTGCAACGTCGAAAGAAAGAAGCTTACCGATGGTTACATGTGTGGAAGAACCAAGCGTTCGAGCTGTGCCGGAAGTGACACGGAAGTCAAAGAGCAATCAGGAGTCAAGTAGAAAAGATGAAAATAACAATATCCCGAGGTTATCAAACGTTACTAAGATGGGAGAGGACGCGGAAGGAGGGCTCTTTTGTTTTAGGAGAGAGAGAGATAAATAATAGGAATAGACTAGCAGGGGAAGTGATGGGGAGTCTACCGTGTACTGGGGTAAGGGAGTAAATGGATTGTTGCACAAGAGATATCTATTATATTCACTGCTTCGGATACCCCCAGGAAGATCTCATATATAAAACATATCCGCAATTTTTTAAACGCATCGGAAGAGCGCGTCGACTAATACAGTTCTTCGACGTCTGTCTTACTAGTTTTGGCCAGACTGTACCACTTAGAGCAAAGGCCTTTGTCGGGCTGCTAAGCCTTTTGTTTTTGATTTATCTTCTGTTCCTGCAAAGAAAGAAACAAATAAAGAAGTGAAAACTGTTTGGGACAGGCTGTACCAGTTAAACTTCCCCGACACGGTGATCGATTAAGTAAATATTAACGAAAAGGAAATGAAGTTGGAAATTGTGAGAACTTTTCCTCGTATGCCATTCTTCCCGAGAATATGTATTGTGCAACGCGACGCATCGCAGCTGCCCATAGAACTCTTGCGAAAGCAACGTCAAGTCAGCGTCTTAATTAAGCACCTTACTCAACACCTGCTGATAAGTGCATTGAGCAATGTAGAGAATGGTGTATTTGTTGGGAGCGCGCGATGGAGGAATTATTTTCTTTGATGAAGAAACCATTTTGCGCCTGGATGTGATCCGCTAGCAAATGTATGGAATATTTTTGCACGTTCACTTCTACATCTTTACCAATCGTCCTTGAGGAGGGTTCGCCCGCTGCAAGAGGCGCATAGAGATGTGTGAATCTCAAGTGGGCCGCAACTGTTCTTGAACGAAGGAAAAGGGAAATAAAGAGGAACTTATTTTAGAATGCCGAGATCACAAGCCATCGCAGCGGAGGGCGCCGAGGGCACTACTGCAGTTTCTAAGGGCAACAGACTTAGGCAAGCGGCTGTAGCCTGGACAGATGTTTATAGTGCTGCAAGTGCTACTGTGCTGTGCCACCTGTGACCGATTGTGATTGTGTATCTGTGCTCCTTTCTTTCTCTATCTCTACTTTCCTGTCACTTTACCTCCCCCTCCCCTCTCTCCCCAGCGTAGGGTAGCAAACCGGATCTTCAAATCTGGTTAACCTCCCTGCCTTTCCCCTTTCTTCTGTCTCTCTCTCTCTCTCTCCGGTAAGCGATACTCTAAAATGATGGCACGCAGCGAGTGATTACGATGCCCAGCTCCTCAACAACCATCTTATAAATGCAAGTATGGAACAGGTGAACAGGTCAGGACGAACAACACATGACAACGTTTGGAACGCTAACGAGGAGAATCAGGGCTACTGTGTTTTAATCAATCGCTCACGCCTCTGGTGCACAGGTGTTTGAGAACGGTTAGCATGTGCATGTTTTAGTCTGCATTCTAATGTTGTCAACAATTTCATTTCGTGATTTTCTTGGTTGGAAAACGAGCAATAAACGCCTGCTTACTTGACCAAAGCAGTCAGCAGAAGCTTACTTCATCTCACTACTAATACCTTGTTGAATAACGGTATGTTCAAATAATGTTCAATAAGGATATGGGTAAGTGCATTTCTGTGAACATCTCGTTTGAATTGAAACAATATGTTCCCCGTAATTTCTTTTTTTTTCGTTTTAACCAGTGGCAGCATGCTTAGCTGCAGGAGGTCGTGACACTGGGAGGGGTCTGCTAGTCGTCCTCTAAAGCATAATCAGTCTTTCCAAGTGTAACTCTGCGGCAAAGCCGAGGCGGAGTACCAAGGGGCAAGAGAGATGGTGAGGTGCTTGGGGGTCGCTGGAAAAAAATCGAGGAAATATTGATGCAAACCAAATTTTGAAAAACAGTCTGATGTGAGTTGTCGATAAGATAAAATGAATATGGTCACACCTTGCCTGCAGTGGCGACATAGCCACGAGACAAGGCCCTCGAGCTGCTGCGCGAACTGATAACGATAAAGGAATATCGGGCTTGTCCGTATAGTGTCGCTTTAACAACGCGAAAAAGAAATGTTTCTCTAATAGTTTCACGCTGTTAGATAGTGATGACAGTCTATAAGCCATGGGGAGATTGCCGCTGTGACGGTCAGACAGACATTGCCTAACAAAATGATGTATAAACTTTGACGGTTTTTCCCGGGTACGCCCTGAGTGTGGTTGACTCGAGAGGCCAAGAACTGGCATCCGCCACAGTCAGGGTGCGGAACTCGGAGACAGCGGAAGAAGCGGCGATCGCCCTCGCCACCACCACGAGCACGAACGCGGTCGCAGTCTTCACGGACTCCCAATCCGCAGTGCGCAATTACACGAGAGGCCGAATATCAGTGGAAGCAGTCAAAATTCTGCAGAAAAGAAGCACTCCGCTCCCTTACACCTGCGTCACGTGGGTACCAGGGCACGAGGGGCTCGAGGGAAACGAAGCGGCACACGCCGCGGCCCGCGACCACGTCAACCGGGCCTCTTTCGACGCCTCGCGAGACCCCCGACCGCCTGGTGACGCAACGGAAACGGAGACAATACCCCCCACGTATAAAGCCATCCTCCAACACTACCGATTGGGACGCAGGGTGTACCCGCCACCTCATCCAAAACTGACGAAAGAGGAAAGCACCGCATTCCGAAGACTGCAGAGCAATACGTACACACATGGGATCCTTATGCATCGCATCCACCCGACACTACACACATACAACTGCCCGATCTGCGCCGTGCCAGACACTCTGGCGCATTTGCTACTAGAGTGCCCGTGGCGCCCCGAAGACGCCGTTACTAAACATACAACGTCTGAAGACGTGAACCTCCTCGCCGAGACGTGGGAGGCCAAGATCTCCACCCCGGCCCTGGACGAACAACGACGTCTTGTCGCCAGAGCCCGGGATGCTATCGCGGCCAGAGGATTCCTGGAATGAGGGACCCTCCCACCTAGAGTGATCCACAGCTCAAACGCTCGGGAACACCGTCTCGAAAATTAAAGTTTATATCATCATCATCATCAACTTTGACGGCACTCTAAGCACCGAGAAGAAAAACCGCGACATTTGGATCCTGAAACAAGGCTTTTGATCGAGTTTTCCACCTCGCAAGTGTCGATGACATGTGCTCGGAACAGCTCAAAAGATTTGCGGGCATATTGTATTGGAAAAGCTTTTATTGGCTACTAGGGACTACGAGCGCCATGCAAACGTGCCATTTGATAGCTCGAAATTTTCTTGAGGAAAAGGGCATTTCTGGACGCTATTAATGAGTGTGAAGAGCGCGTGATTTGTTAGAATGTCTTTATTTGTACTTTCGGAATTAGCAAGTTATGTAATATCGTCGCTTTCGTTCACGTTGTTGCTTTGAGAGCCATAAAGGAGCCCAAAATTGAAAGGCACGATGAAGGATACAGGGCACGTACTCACCTACAACTAACGTTTATTTGGACAATCACGCTATTATATCCGTTCCCACAGGTTGTTCCATAGGCGCGCAGTGAAGACGATCTCGATGAAATCCATTAAACTTTTCGAACATGCCCTATTTACTGTTTCTAAGCAAAACTGACGTGTCACTAATTAAATGTGTCGCCATTTCGGTGACTAAATTCCAATTCCGATTCCCCGTCACAGTTAATTTTATGCTCGTTTGTAGCTTTCAAACACGCACCAACTCGTCCAAAAACGCAAGTTGCATTGAGAATTTCTTCGCAATGTCACTGCGTTGTTTTGAATGGTATATTGTAATGTCGTCGTATGCGCAATAACTGTTCTTTTCCTCGTTCTTCTACACAAGTTATGTGCATAACTGGACAAAAGTGTGGGTGTAACTATGCATGTGAAAACAACTAGGCTATATTATAAAGGAATCTTCAAAGCAACAACGCCTTCGTTACATACGGTAGCACGTGGCATGACTGTTTGTAAATTACGCACGTTATATGACTGTTTGAACTGGAATGTAACGCGTTACAAGACCGTTTGCTACCTCTTTGTTGCTCCTTATCTGCTCTATATTCGTATGCATTGCGTAAGTGTACTGGTATTGTTTGTCAGAACTTGTATGATTGACACTTTTAGATTAGACACCATGTGGCTCCCGGTTTCCTGTGTGTGCATGTGTCTTGAGCGCTGCCATGTTTCTGTCGAATTACGGCGATCCAGTGAGCGAATAAATACTATAGCTCTAACAACTTAAATGACTGCGACAGAATGACAAATATGCAGTCGTGCTTACTTGGTTGTTTGGTTCTCCCGCATTTTCGATGAGTTGGGCAGATGACAGGAGATGCCGTCAGCTCAAAGGATAATCGCCGCCACTCTTACTTACCAAATCAATATTCGGAAAACATGCACGCAGGAAAAGAACCTACCGAGTCTCCCCAATTACGTCAGCGCTGCGCCAGCGGCACTCATCCTGACAAGGTTAACATGGCCAACTTCTCACTAAGGTCAACGTCTCTGTCGCAGCTACTCTCCAATTAGCCCCCTTTACGTACATTGCGTTAACAGAACGCGGGATTACCTGTGTTCCTCTAAGGCATATAATCTCAAACGTAGTAAGAACCAACAGCCAAGGTTTTCTCTTACGCAATGGAGCTTGGTATTGCAACTCTGAAGGTATAGCTGATCATGCGACAAGCCGAAAGCTTAACAAGCCCAGAAAAAAGCGAGAGAGAAGCTCGGCTTCCATGTCCGCCATGTCCACTAATTATACTTTTCTTGCCCTCTCTCGTCTTTAAGTAAAACTAAAGCTAAGAGGCGTTCGTGTTATCACTCAGCGAAGTTGAGGGAAGCATCTCAGCAACGCCTCGTCCATGAGCACTGCAATTAGTGCGTTGACGGTGGGCCGACATGCTGTCTGTTCTATAAGTAAGAGCTCCAGATGTGTACTACACTTCCAGCTAAACCGCTGTCTAGTATTTTTTTTTTTTCTGAGAGGTAGAATTCTGCAGTTAGTTTGGTTTAATTCCACGTTTTCGGGCATAACTTACTAGTGTCATCCAGGATAAATCGAAAGAGCTTGTTGATTGTGGCGGCACCACTGAAAATGTGTTGATTTTTCAGCAACGGAATGGTGGCGCCGCCTATCAGGGCTTTTGTGAACGCCGTGTTGTCGCCGTAGCAGTTACAGATGGCACCACCATTTCGTTAATTCGGAATTGAACTTTTTTTTTTGTGTGTGGCGTTACCGCTGACGACACATACATCGGATTTGTTCTGGACGAAACGGGAAAGTAATGCCCAAAAACGTAGTATTAAGCCAAACTCGCTGCAAAATGCCACCGCTGCGCGACATTTCAGCCAGAACAAGCCATGAAGAGTCGTGTATACCTGGAACTCTATTTATGCAACAATCACAGGATATGAAAGAGAAGAAGGGGAACCGAGGGGACCGAAGTTTGTTAGTTACAGCCATCTGAAGCCAATAGACATTATGGGCAATGAGAGCGTGGAGAGAATTGTTGTTGGTTGCAGTGTGCAATTGATAAGATAAAGGCAAATGAGAAAAAAAAACTTACTTGCTGCTGGTGGGAGCCAAACCCAGGTCTTCTGCGTTACGCGTACGATGATTACGTACATGCTATTCGTATCAGTAAAGGCAGTCGTCGTTCTGCGGACACTGCTAAATGATCTCGCTTTGACCCGTAGCCCATAAACAACGTGTTTTTTTTTTATTTTATACAAGATCACGTGATGTAATGCGCTTTGTGCGTCGGTAGAAGGCGAACGGTTGATATCCATACTGAGACAAGTGTATACCTGCCATCGGGTGGATCCCGGAAGCAACCCGAGAAATTGGTCAAAATACGAGCGCATTTGACCGTAACCTAACACGTCAGCATTCATTCCAGACGCATGGAATGCCTTCCTTTTGCCATGAAATGCTAGCTCTACAATGTGCAAAGAGGAATGGAAGGATGGATGGAAAGCTTTACGAAAGATCAGTTTGATCACCTGGAGCTTTTTCTTTTTTCTTTTTTTTTTTATCTTGCACTTGCAACGGCACGGTTTACAAACATCTTTTTTTTTTCTTTTTCGATCGTTATGTGGCCGCCGCGGTTGGAAATCAAAATCGCGACCTCGTACCGAGCAGAATAACATAATAGCCTTCAAGCAGCAGACATGGGTCACGAAGAGAAAGCCCAACGCTCGGATTGCAGAGAGAAAAACATTCCGACAGAACCCACAATCACTATGTCTGTCAAAGGTAACGCGATTAGCACTCAAGCAACTGAGTGACACGCCGTATTGCAGAATACACGCTTATTTAAAACCTGTAGTAGTCATTCTGAGACTGTCGTTTTTTTTTTTTTTTTTGTGCTATATGCGACATAGACTGTCTCAGGCATCGGTCCATTTTGCTGCGAAACTCCTTGCTTGCCAAGGTTGGCCATGAGCAGGACGGCATTGTCACGACCGTATGACGGAGACAAAGTGATGTCGATGGAATGACGAAGGAGGAATGACGTCATTGGGACAACGAAGACGGTTTGACGACAGTCAGATGACGAAGCTAGAATGTATCTTTCCAGGCACGCTTGGATTACGATGACGGGTAACAGAGTGCGGTAGTTAACCCACCCTTGCTCTAGTTACTAATACAACTCACATCGAACACTTTGCTTAATTTTTTTTTTCGTCTTTATAGCCTGTGTTGCCGCGACAACGCACGATTGCTGTGCGCTAGTTGAGTAATCGGATAACAACAGAAAAGTGTGGTGTGTCCTTCGCCGTACCTGAAAATCCAATGAATGTCCCCGACGAAACTAGTTGCGTCGTTCTTTGATGAGAGACTGACACGAATTTAGTGCATCGCATCAATGCTCCCCACATAGCAGATGAGTTGCTAGAAAGCATTTTAATTAGAGGGCACCTGCAGTATTTTGCCACTCTCAGTAGAAGGAGATTTTTTTTTTTTTTTTACTTAGGCAAGGAGTCGTATAGTTATGGTTAACACACACTTTTCATTATTTTTATTAGCAACAGGCGTTCAGTCGGTGGTAACTTTGGATAACACGGTACTTCCTTCTTATCCCCTACCACAACCTCTTTTGAACCACTGTGCAGATAAGTCTTCCAAAATGTTGCTTTTATTCAAATTCGTCAATTAGCAAATTATTACAAGCACTCACACGTTTCATTGAAATTCTGAAATAGTCGCCGAAGAGCGCATTCCATCCGCTGGTGATCAATGTTGCCACAATACGAATAACGCAGTACGAATAACTACGGCCAATCTTGTAACAGTAAGCGTTCTGTGTCTCCGTCGGAAACCTCCGTGTGAGTAGGCATCAATGATTCAATTCGTGCTTTTCGCTTCAGAACACGCAACTCAATTTATTTAACCCACCGCGCTCGCTCAGTCGCTCAGCTCTTTTGTGGAAGAACACATGGGCGCAGGTTTGATTCCCGCATTCATATCGGAGTGCAATGCAATCCCAGTCTTGCCCTAAAATTTAAGTTCTCGTTGAATAACCCAACTGGTCGAAATTATTCCGGAGCACCCCGCTTTGGTGTGTCTCTTAGCCCGTGCGCTGCTATGGTACCATCAGGCCGACTTTTTTTTTCAATTTCTTTTTCATTAAAACGTTATGCTGTGGGACATCTTATTACAGCTCCACTCGTTTATATCACGCGCCACTCGTTTATATCAGTTCAGAAAGTGTGCGGTTTGTCCGTAGAAGCGAACTACTGCGGACGAAGAATCGGCGTGAACCATCGAACGCGAGCGAGTGGTACGCAGACATATAGAGTGCGCGATCCACAAGGAATGAAAAGGAAGCACGGAAAGTCCCTCTAACCAACTGCTATGAGAACTATAGATGTACAAGAACAGTAAGACAGTGCACAAGGAGTACGTGATTAATCTTTGTTGGGTAATATTGCCTGACGACACTAATAGTCCTGTGGGAGATGGAGTAAATGCGCGTCATCATAAACACCGACACTGATTGTGCAATGTCGTCATTAATCAGGGAACTAGTTCGCAAGAGGAGGAGGAGGGGTACGCAGGATGCCGCTGGGTGTATACGGGTGGCTCCAGGCTTCGCGATATGTCGTCGGCTTAAGTGGGCTTACGCAACGCATGTTTCAGCGGGCCCTATAGCTCTGCCTGTAAGCGCCTCTTATTTCTCGGGATATCTCGCAGGCCGGCAGCGCCCCCTGCGGGGAAACGGTGGAAGCGAGGTTGCGGAAGTTTGCGCCGATGCCGAGACTCTTGTTTGGCAAGCTCGTAAAGACAAACCCGTGGCATGTGCGCAGGCAATGTGGGGGCGACAAACCTCGAGAGGCTGCTTCGGTAAACTTGTGATTGCGCTCGCCTGTCGACGAGAGATATCTGGGTGGGACGAAAGGGTCCGTTGGTGGGAGAATCGGCTGTTGTCCGCGATTTCATGCCCCACTTGTTGCGGTACACTGCGTAAACGCAGTCACGACGAGCACGTGTGGGATCATTTATAACTAACGTGCAGTGTTGAGCATTTTCGCGAGGCACTGTGTGTGCCTTCTATTTATCATTTTAGCATTTTTAGCATTTTTGTTTCAATATTCATTTTTTCATTTTTTGGTAATTTGGTAATTCTAGTAATTGAATAATTACAATTATTACGCTAATTAACTTTTAAGTATTTTACGGCACGTCTTTCGATCTATGAATTATAGCCGTTGAGTTCGCAAGGTGTATCCACTTGGAACGAATTTTCAGGACTGAACCAGTTTTCAGGACTGAACCAGAATATGCATGGGCGTTCCTGTTAACTTTTTATGTTATTTTATGCATTGAAACACAACAGCTTTCTGTTGCTAGATACGTGCTACAGAAAAATGTTTTTTTCCGAGCGTGAAAGAAGCCCGCGAATACACGCAAAGTGCCTGGAGCGGCCTGTTGCCCGGCAGTTATATACATATAGCTGAACCAAATTTTTAAATCTTGCCTGTGCCAGATAGCACAATGCTAACCCTCCAGTTATATTACTCGATGAGGCGGCCATTACTTCTACGAAACATCGAAAAGAATTTATTGAATACCTAACATAATTACACCAAATTAACTTTGATTAATTACTTTACGGCACGTATCTTAATTCATGAATTGTAGCCGGTGAGTTCGCAAGAAGTTTCAACTTGGAACGAATTCTTAGAACTACACCAGTTTTGAGATATTAATTTTCAAACTGTCCGACGAAATGCACTGGCATTCGCTGTACTTTTGTTCTTCAATGCATAAAACAGCGTTTTATTAAAAAAGAAGTAAGTGGAACAAAAATGCATTTCTGCCGGAAGTTTGACGCCGCATATCTCGAAACCGGTGCCATCCTACGAATCATCGAAATGTACAGCAGCAAGCTGCAAAGGAGGGTAATAATCCGGCTATATCGTCCATCAGGTGCATTCGTAACCGCCCGAAGTAAGCCCCCAGAACCATAAATATAGAAACAGGATTGCACGTACGCCAAAACCACTGGTACATCTCGGGAATAGACATATATCTCAGGGATGTGCAGTGATCTACCGCAGGAAGTAAGAAACGGTGAGGTTCATATGGCCATCGGTTCTTCATTTCGGTTAGGAAAAAAAAGTATGGCCCACTGATGCGGATAGCTCCGATATTTACAGCTTGCGGCTCACGGCGTCCTGGCATAATACCGTGCATCGCAGCGTTTGCCAGACCGACGGGAACCGCCAAGATGATGCGCTCGCCATGCGGTTCGTGCGGTTCTTTTACAGTTTGGCACGCTTAAATAAGCTTAGATTACCAGGAGGTTCTTTGATAATTTTGGCAGCGAGAATTTTACAAAACCTTCATTCTAAAATAGAGCCTGTTAAATCGAAATCTTTGTGCAACTGAAAGACGGTCCAAAGACAAACGCCTAAATGCTGCAGACTGGCGAAGAGACTTGACCTCCTCATTTACTAAACGCGTGCTTGTTTTGGCCCCTGCTCCACAAGTGGTTGCGCTGCACACAATAATGCCCACAGACTAGCATCATACTCGCGAAGAGTCGAGATCGAGATTGAGGTAATGTTAAGTTGTGAAGGTTATAACGCATGCAGTAGTCTCCAGCAATAGGTTATGGGGTGCGTCGTAGAGAAATACGGACCACAACCGTGGTAGCGCTCTTACCTCCCAGCATTCGACCGTCTTTCTTTCTCTCTTTCTTTCGTCTTTCTCGCCAGTTTCCTTCCCGATATAGCGAAGTGGACGAGTGCTCCCGATGTGGGCTGGCAATATATTCGGCAAAAATTACGTCCGCGATAGACGGAGCCGGCATATAACGTTCCACTTGCGTCTGACGCCAAGGTGGAGTCGGCCGGCAGTTTTTCTTTCCCAATGCATGGAAGAAGACGCTGGCAAGATTCGGAAGCAGAAATAGAATTGTGAATTGCAGGTGTAGAAGGGGAGGGATAACAAAAAGGCGCTCTAGTCCGGTCGAAATTTTTGGGCGATATTTGCTAGTTTTCCCTTCGTTCTGTCTGTCTCTAAGAAAAGAAAGAAAGAGACGCGGGAAGTTGTTGGAGGTGAACTAGCGGGAGAACTGTGAGGTACTTGATCTTGAGAGATGTGTAGATTCTAGAAAAAAAAAGACAAGTAAGCATCTCACCTAATAGCACTTAATAAAAAGCGTCCTGGCATTCAGCGTATAAAGACTCAATATAATCATTGTTTCAGCAATGACTGTCTACACTTTTAAAAAATGTTTAAAAGCGCAGAGACCCGAGTTAGATACCGGCGGGAACTGTTTTCTTTTTTTTTTTTCATTGCATGCGATAGTTGCGACGGACACCGGCGGCGGCGGCGGACGACATCGCCAACCGAAACGGCTATTGGAATGAAGCCATAACAGCTTACACTGTAAATGTATTACGTTGATGGCCATGCGTCATGAACAAGATGCTGAAGTGCCGGGCTATGTGTACAGCGCGTTAACTTGCAAAGTCGTTCCGAACTGGACGGCAGGTCGTTCGCGCCAGAAACGTTCAGTGACGCACGATGAGCGAGCGCTTTGCGATCATCCAGCGGATCGTTATTTTCGTCTCTCTTCCCAAGCGAGTCTCCATCATGAAGCTAAACTCGGAGGAGACCGGCCCGGCAAATGTTGCTATGATGAGATGAGTTCCTTGCCTCGCTTCCACTATATGGTAGCGAAGGGATGGCGAAAACGGCTAGCCTGCCGGCAGACGAAAGAGGCGGCCACGGCGCATTCATCTAGCGATGCTTTTCTCGACGAGGTGGTCGCTCGTCTCCCGTGAGAGTATCCGCACGCTCTGTCAAGTGCGGCGCCATGCAACAGCCAATCTTGAAGCGACAGCAATTCTTGCGAGCACACTCGGTTCGAGTCACGTGCGGTGAAGAGCTTCCTCTCTCTGTCTCTATAGACCAGTCGCGGTCGCGACCCCGTCCTATTCTTTACAGTGTCGGTTAGCGAAGAACCCAGCTCCCCAGGTCCCGCTTGTTATTCAGAAGTGTGCACTGCATTGTGTTGCCGCGAGAAACCGAATGACAAAATAAGCTGCAGCGGTGGTTTAGCATAAAAGTGGTCTAGTATTGCAGATCACGTGGTTCAGAGCTCAATTTACTGGCAGCCGGAGCTGGGGCATTACTATGTCATCATCGTCATAATCAGCATAAGCCTATCTTTATCTGCCACTGCAGGCAGAAGACCTCTCCCGGTGATCTCCAATTACTCCTGTCCTGCGCTAGCTGATTCCAACTTGCGCCTGGAAATTCCTAATTTCATCACCCCACCTAATTTTTCTGCCGCCCTCGACTGCACTTCCCTTCCATCGGCACCCTTTCTGTAACTCTAATGGTAAACCGGTTGTCTGCCCTACGAATTACATGGCCTGCCCAGGTCCATTTTGTTTTTCTCGTAATGTTAACTACGATATCGACTTCCCCCGTTCGCTCTTTGATCCGATGATGCTGACACCGCAACCGCCCTTTCATGGCTTAGTACGGCTCGGTGTTCTAATTAGAGACGTAGGGTGCGCACCGTGGTGCAAGCAGACGGTGATAACCTTGCCCACTGCTCCACTTTCGTAGCCGCGAGCGGTTCTGCTGAAATGAATCCGTGAGCATTGACGTAAACGACACAATGAGCACTCCACACCGCTGTCTTTCTGTCTCTGATAACGTTGCGCCCAACGTTTTTCGTTCCATCGCTATGTGCGTGGTCTTTAAACTTCTCGAGATTCTTTGCTAACCTCCCGGTTCCTGCCCCATATGTTAGCACCGGTAGAATGCAAGGATTGTGCCCCCCCCCCCTTTTTTTTTTTCAACGATGGTGGTAAGCTTCCAGTCAGAATTTGGTAATTCCTGCCGCATGCATTCCAACCCAATTTTATTCTTCAGTAAGTTGCCTTCTCATGATGAGGGTCCCCTTTGAGTAATTGACCTACATAAACGTACTCCTGCTCAGACTCTAGAGGCTGGCTGGCGATCATGAATGCTTGTTCCGTTGTCTTCCGCATATTATTCGTCAACCTTTTGTCCTAGACTTTCTCGGTTAAGATCCTGAATCAGTCGTCGCAATTCATCCCCAGTGTTGCTGAACGGAACAATGTTGTCTGCAAACCGAAGGTTCTTGAGATATTCGCCGTTGATCCTAACTTCTAAGCCTTCACAGTCTAATAGCTTGCAGTGAATGCAGTGAAGCATGCAGTGAATAGCAGTGGAGAGAATCTGTCTCCTTGCCTAACCCCTTTCTTGATGTGTATTTTTGCACTTTTCTTGTGGAGACGCAATGTTCTTGAGGAATCATTGTAGATATTTCCCAAGATATTCACGTATGCCTCCTGTACTACTTCTTTACGCAATGCATTCATGACTGCTGGTATCTCTAGTAAATCAAATGCCTTTTCATATTCAATGAAACCCACATAGAGAGGTTGATCATACTCCTTAGATTTCTCGATTACCTGATCGATGGCATGGATATGATCCCCTGCAGAACAATCCTCCTTGAAGCCACCCTATTCTCTTGGTTGATTGAAGTCAAGTGTTGCCCTGATTCTATTCGAAATTATCTTGGTGAATATTTTATACAATACTGAAAGCAAGCTAATGGGTCTATAATTCTTCAATTCTTTAACGTCTCCCTTCTTATGGATTAGTATAATGTTGGCATTCTTCCAGCTCTCTGATACACTTGAAGTCGTGAGACACTGCGTATAAAGGGGCGCAAGCTTTTCAAGCATGATGTCTCCTCCATCTTTGATTAAATTGACCATTAATCCATCTTGTCCTGTCGCCGTTCTGAGGGAGACGTCTTGCAAGGCCCTTGTAACTTCATCGCTAGTTAAACGCGATTTCTCGCGTTTACCTGCTCACCTAACCAGATGGTACGATTTGAATTTCGACATCCGCATTCATGCCAGATTCATATTGACTCACTATTGGCTTAGATCACGTTCTTATCGCAGGCTGTAGATTGTCCTGTGTATTAATACATTTCGAACAATTACGAATTTCAATCGTAGCCTAGTTTTTTTTTTTTTTTTTTTTTCACATGGTGTCGAGGTTCTGGACTTAATCCATTATTTCGGTTTAAAATATCTTTTGGTAGATCTACGTTTCTCATATTTGTGCATAGCAAAGAGGAAGCCGTGATTAGTTGACTTACCTTTTTCCGTCCGTCTCTCCATTCATCCATCCGTCCATCCATCCCTCCATCTATCCTGTGAGCCAAGTTGTCTAGCTCCGGGCGCTGGTATAGGCGCTGTCTGCTGCCTGACTTAGTGGAAAACTTGCCGCTGGCTGACAACTTGGGTCACAGGGCATGTGGCACTGGGTATGAGACTTAACAGACAATACATGTATACGCTCTATAATTACACAACATAAACATCGCCATTACAATCTCTACCGGTAACGAATTTGCCGACATCAACATGCATCACCACTTGAGTGGTACTTGCATTAGCGTAAATGATGATTCCAAAAATGCGTTCTGGCTCTCTTTTTTACAACGAAGCTGTATTTGGCTAGGTTCTGACCAAAAGTGCGCGCACCGACAGGGTGTGTAGAAAAATGTCGCGTCGACAAAATTGAATCCGCCGTAGCCCGCTGCATGCAGGTGGTGCCCCGGGGCTTCGTAGTGGATGGCGGAATAATAAAACGTCACTGTGTACCCACTAGTGTCGGTTCCTCGTTTTGTTGTGACGTAGACAACGCTCTAGCGACGTTATCAGCCGTTGTACTTTGGTCTTGCTATGGCCAGGGCGCGCGTAGCCCATACTGAAGAAGAAGAATGTGCATGGAAACAGCGCCGGCGTGAGCAAGCGTGGCGCTGGGCGCGAAGGCGACGACGGGAAGCCGCTATAGCCGAACGCGTATCGTCCGAAGGATCCGTAACGTCGGATAGCCGCTCTGTGACCGCTGAAGAGCAACAGCGTGCCCGTAAGGATCGCCTTCGCAAACAGAAGCTGGAGTGAGCGCGAAAGCATCGGCAACCAATTGCAGCATATCACAGTGACCACAACGCAATGGTTACCGTGGTTACAAAGTAAAGAGAAAATAAAAGACGATAACAAGAACGAATTTATGTGTATGCGTCTTTATTCAGCCAATATAGCACTTAACCATGTGTAACTCAATACAGTTACCAACGAGTACAGCTTCGCTGGTATTCCCATCTTCACATAGTGAAATGCTCTGATAGTTTTTTTTTTTTTTTTCGCATGGTGCAAAAGCGTCTTCAGAGAAAAAAGTCCCAGTTTGGCCGTCGACCCTGGCCTTGCTTTGAGGGATGATCAGACGCTCGCTCTTTGAAAAGAAGAAAGGAAGCGGCCTGGGAGTTTGGTTTTCTATAGAGCTACCATCACAAAAGATAAATCTTGGCGACCGATAAAGGCCATTGCTGGGAACAAAATAGGAAAACAGAAAAAGAATCCGAAGCATTTATTGTCTCGGGGACATTTCCGGAACAGTGAAAACGTTTTTCCGATAGCTATGGAGCGGGCCGATATCAATCATATACATCAGCTGCCGCTGAGTGTAGGACGCTTCAATAAAAATAACGATACTTCAATAATAATACTTGAATAACGCTCAGTTACACTTGAAAAAGACCCTTAACGCAGGCTCTTTGTAACTATCTCTCGGATAGTTAGCAATAGTTAGGATCCTCGGATAGTTACCAAGGGATCGCTCCAGGAGTTTGCAGTAATTCCAAGCTGTTGGGCAGTTTCCGCAACAAGGCTTCTGGCAATGCTTCATGTGCAACGAGGCCATGCAAAAGCTTGTCGGCCCATTTGATGCTCTTTTCATGTACGAAAGTATGACGAGTTAACCGAATTGAAGTTGTCGCCGCGCAACCTTGTGTGTGCGTGCGTGCGTGCGTGCGTGCGTGCGTGCGTGCGTGCGTGCGTGCGTGCGTGCGTGCGTGCGTGCGTAAAAGTGTTACTCCAGCGCCTTCTTGTCGACGCTGCAACTTCCTCGCATACTTAATTTGGGCATTGAAAACTCTTATAATTATGCATGCACGGAATACTGCAAGGCGGGTTGAATAATTAAATGTTTTGTGCACAGGCTTGTGCACCATGAAGAGAAACGGAAAAAGCAGTCCAGGAACCATCCTGCGCATTTCTTGCTTGTGTTTCGTCTTCCGTATAGCGACCCGCCGTGGTGGCTTTGTGGCTATGACATTGCGTTGCTCAGCACGACGTCGCAGGTTTGATTTCCGGCCTAGATGTTCTGTACAGCTTCGCACCTCCAATCTTCCGACAGTCTCCCACTAGTATTGCTAGTGATGAAAGATATAGTTATTGGGAGCGTATTCTTGTCTATCGTTCTTACGTCAGTCTTCGCTGTTACCCAGGCAAGTGCTGTTACTCCTGCAGCCGATTCTGGGGCTGCGGTTCAGAAACATCACAATACTATCACTTCTCAAAGGGCACAATTCTTAGAAATACCGCGGTCCGTGCAAGAATGTCATATTTGCACACACTGTGCAGTATAGGAGCGTAGCACACTGCGTAGCGCACTGTGCAGTATAGGAGCTTAGCACGCTCGCGGAGGTATTCTGCTGAATACCTCCGCGAGGGTGACAAGATGAAGGGTTCCTGGTGTCGAAACGGGTCAGGTGGATGGTGGCGTGTCAGTGAACATGCGTGGCCCGAACGAGGGAAGCGTCGATGAAATCGGCGCCCTCCTAATCACGCGCTATTGCCAAGACGCGACCGCGCGGCTACGTGGACGAGAAAAGATTCAGTGGTGATTTAGCGGTAAATGCGACGAGAAATGGGTCAAGCTTATCTATAATAATCAAAAGCATCACTTCGCGGTCATCGTCGGTCGGTGTCCCCCAAGGGGGACACCGACCGACGATGACCGCGATAACTTCCTTCAGTTTTAATTTGTGAACCACATAGGCGACATCGGGGCACATAAGGGACCACCTGCGACCTTTTTTTTTTTTGTCCAGTCTAGTGGCTTGGCTATCTGCTGGTCCTTCATTTTCTGAAGAAGGGTTCCAGCTACTGCAACCGTGACAAAGCGTGGTTACCTGAGTGAACCAGCAATCTACCTGCGCACGCTGGCACCTTCCTCACAATAGGCATCCTGTCCGCATTCAACTATCTCAGTGAAAATGACGCTCTTTCCTTTCCTGTTCTATGTTTCATATTGCTTCGCGTCGTATTACACCGCAAGTATAAACCAACTGGCCCCGAGCAACACGCAGTGGCACATTTACTTCTCTGTTGCGACGTGCAAGCTGCTACGAGTGACAACCGTAATGGCTACAGTCGGGGTGCTGTCCCCATCTTGCACTGACGGAATTGATTTCTGCGTCCGTAGAGCCCATGCCGACAGCACTTCAAATAGCGCGTAGTCACTTTGCGAGATTAGAGCTCAAGAAATGCGTGACGGGTCATCATCATCATCATCAGCCTATATTTATGTCCACCGCAGGACGAAGGCTTTTCCCTGCGGTCTCCAATTACTACTATCTTGTGCTAGCAGATTCCAATTTGCGCCTGCAAATTTCCTAACTTTATCACCCCACCTAGTTTTCTGCCGTCCTCGACTGCACTTCTCTTCTCTTGGCACCTATTTTGTAACTCTAATGGTCCACCGGTTATCCATACTACGCATTACATTCCTCTTAATGTCAACTAGAAAATCGGCTATCCCCGTTTGCTCTCTAATGCACACCGCTTTCTTCCTGTCTCTTAGCGTTAGGCCTAACATTTTTCGTTCCATCGCTCTTTGTGCGGTCCTTAACTTGTTCTCGAGCTTCTTTGTTAACCTCCAAGTTTCTGCCCCATATGTTAGCAAACGTCACGGGTACGGGTATGTACTTGAGCCATATACAGGAATACACATTTTGCAAACGCTAAACATCACGTATAGCACCGTTAACACGGCGACAAAGTCGATATGCCAAGAGAGATACAAGACAAGATCCAAGTAGCCCCGATACCAAGGAACATGCATACATCTTACAACCAGGGACGCAGAAAGGCCAGGGCCATAATACTGCTACAGAAATATCACAACGATAAAGAGGCAAGATTCACAGACGCAGCTGGCTACCCGGATGGCCGACGATTCACATCGGCAGTCGTCAACACCGACGGCAACGCTACACACACACAACCAGTATCAAGACCAAACAACCCGAAACGGCCGAGGAAGTGGCCACTGCCCTTGCTATGGCTGGCATGGAAACCCAAGTAATCCTGAGCAACTCGTACACAGCTGTCCGAAATTACGCCGAGGGAAGAATTTCGCCGGAAACTTTCCGGACTCTGGAAAGCACAACTCAAGCTCGGGAACCTCCTATCACCGTGATGTGGCTCCCCGCCCATATGGGCGCTGTCTGTCCTCAACTTACCAACCTTAATGAGACGGCAACCTCCACTCCACGTGACATAATTGACCGTTACGCAACAACTCTCGCGGTTGACGCAGCGAAGGACAGGCTAGCAAGCTACAATGAAATAACTAACGCCTTCTATCTGGCGCGACGAAGTTTCACTCTGCCTAACAACAAGTTATGCAGAGCCCATGCTACCACCTGACGGCAGCTACAGACGGAAACTTATCCAAAGCCGATAGCATGTCAAAGATTCTACCCCGAGATCTATCACGGCAGCACCTGCAAGGTCTGTGGCATAGAACCTGCTACACTGAAACAGATGCTCTGGGAATGTGAGGCAAAGACTAAAGGCATTGATCCCGATGTTCTCTCGGCGAGGTGGGCCAATGCCCTGCACAGCTCCAAGCTCGCTGACCAAATCCAGCAGGCCCACGAAGCGGCGACTAGGCGAGGCCTGGACGCCCCGACGTGGGAGCTAGACCTGAGCCCGGGTCATCAATCTGCAGCACATTTAATAAAAGTGTTTACCAATCAACCAATATACATGTGCGCCCGCATACTTTCGGTTCGCATGTAATATAAATGCGAACGTCACTGCATTTCTTCAGCCCTTCCATAAAGTATTACTATGGAAGGTTTTAATCATGTAATGTCGCACTTGGAAATATTGCATCTTTGCATGTCAACTAATAAGTACCTTGACGCGCACTTTATTCCGATTGCTGGTTGCTGGCGCAAATGTGTCTCCAGGAAAAAAACGTAAACAAGAGAGAGAGAGAGAGAAAGATTTAGAATTCGGGACGTGAGCACTTTGAAGGCACAAAATTTATCCGGCTGCCAGTGGGCATGCACCAAACACGAGCCCACTTTTGTGCTTTCAAGTTGCTATGGCCCAAGATGCATAAATTAAAAAAAATGCCGTGAATACTCGCACCGTTTTCAGGAGTTCTCGCGTACAATGGTTTCGTATGAGCTACTCAGTTCATGCTCACTGTCATGTACAGCCAAATTTTACAGATTGGACAAAGAAGAGGTAACACGACCCACGGCTCATCTTACAGATAACGAGAACTGGCGTGATAGGCAACGCAGATGGGGCTGCGATAACGATCGTTGAGCGGACGTTGGCGTGTGGGCGCTTGCACCGAGCACAAAGCTGCCCCTCCCCCGCCCTCTCGCCCTGCGTTTGATCTCGTCGTAGTTGTTGTTATCGTCGTCGCTGTTGTTCTGTTTGTAGTTTTTTGTTGTTGTTCTGAATGTCTGTTCGGTATTATTGCCCGAATAGTAGTCGGGTACCCGACTGTACACATGCTGCACCTAGCTTAGTGCACGTGAACTTACGCTCAAGACTCGTGTCTTCTCTCTCTTTTTTTTCTCTCCCCCATGCCCCTCCCCACTTGTAGGATAGTAAACTGGACTAAGTCCGGTACACCTCCCAGCCTTTCCTTCCTCTCTTCTCTTTCTCTTTCTCTCTCTCTTGGATTAGCCGGTGGTACGAACGCCTCCACACGTTCCCATTCTCCCGCATTAAGAAAAATCCCGCTATGTTAGTAACGTGCAGCATGCGTACGAAGAGCTCTGGCTTCCCCTGCGCGCGAAATCTACAATTACATCGCATGCGCGTGCATCGCATGTGCCGGAATGATGACGTGGACACTGTACAATTCAGGCATGTTTTAGACTTCCGCCACGTTCACGTTCTCAGCCAGCCAGAGAGGCCGTAGAGCAGCCCTGTGAGCAAGAAAGATGTCAAATTTGACAATTTGGCAGAGCTTGAAGGAGTCCAGAGTGGGGCACCCGTCGGCACCTTAAACATGCTTGGTTTGAAATCAGAAATACAAGGAAGTAAATTTTAACATGCGTGTTGTAAATGAAACTTACCCTTCTTTGTTCAAAATGTACTTTTCTTTCTTTTTGGTTCTTATGTGTACGTATAGCTTTCGATGTTTTTTGCTCACCATACTGCTTGTTTTACACCATGGCCGCTAATGTACAAAACGCGCATCGAATGAATGAATGAAATTATGGGGTTTTACGTGCCAAAACCACGAAATGATTATGAGGCACGCCGTAGTGGGGGACTCCGGAAATTTGGACCACCTGGGGTTCTTTAACGTGCACCTAAATCAAAGTACACGGGTGTTTTCGCATTTCGCCCCCATCGAAATGTGGCCGCCGTGGCCGGGAAAACCGCGCAACGCAACGCAGCCTCCGCCCACCTCAGTTCTAACGCTCTCTCCATCCTCCGTAGCCAAAGTATATGACAAGCTCATCAGAAAGACGAAGCATTGAAGGCTTGGATAATTCAAGACCAAGTGAAGTGGGCAGCTCGCAATTAGGTTTTTAGGAAACAAGTTATTCTCAGCGTTTCTGTTACAATGTGCCTATTGGCACTTAGATATTTCTAAACGAACGCTCGTCGTCGTAATCGTTCTCATCGCCATTGTCGTGCTGCTTTGAGCACTAAACGACTTAAGCATGCCAAGAGTGCCTAATTCTGTGGCGTTTATTCGCTCATTATAGCAGTGTTGTTCACTTTCCTTCTCCTCTACCTATTGTTCTAATTTCTACCCCCCCCCCCCCCCCCGCGCCTTTATTTTGTGCGGGGTAATAAACCCGTCTCATCTGGACAATCCCTCTTCCTTCCCTCTTGCTCTCTTTCTCTCTTAGCACGCTTCACGTTTCTATGCACACATTTAAGGCCCTTGCTCATCTCTTGCACAATAGGCAGCGTCTAAATCATGTCCTCGATGACGTTATTCCGGCTCCGCAATCACTTCCGGCGCATGTAGTTAGCAAAAGATTAGCCTCTCTTTCGCGTTGGGAGCCGTCGCTGGGGCGTGAATTTCAACACCACCCACACATATCATGGAGCGAAGTGATTGGGGGATAAGTTCATCTGTGTTGAACTAAGCTTTGTGGCATGACTCGGCAGATTTAGAAAAAGCGCGTCCTCTTATACAGAAGCGCAGATTGCGGGCGGCTGAGGGCCTTGTGAGCCTTCTGTTGCTATGTGGCAGCGGCGTTCATTTATTAATGCGCTTCCCTTCGAAAGCAAACAAAAGATCAGCTTCTGTGCTTTAGTTGCTATCGCTTGATCAAATCCAGCATAATCCAGCGTAATCAAACAATCCATATTCTGGGAACGGTGACCGCCCGCGGGGCATGTCTTAAGGTTCGACGAGACAACGAAGCTCCAAGGTATTCATTAGTACTGACCAGTTTAGTTAATAATTAATGCTTTGTTGAGTGTTCTACAAAGCATCAGCGCTTTGCTTTCCGTTCTGGAGTTCCTGTCTCTTTTTCCCTCAATATATTCTGACTTTTCTGATTTCCCTTTCGTTAGAAGTATTTGCATTTGCACAATCCGTTGCACTAACCCTCGGGCGACTGTCTAGGGCATTCGCTGATGTTACTTACATTAATAAGAAGAGCAATCCAATGATTAAGAACGCCTCCAAGAATTGAAAAAGGGCCTGGGTAAGAAACAAACGTGCCAATTTGGTTGCGGCAAGAACCTCGCGCCTTATGGACACCATAACGATCTGTGAATTTAAACAGCGGTTCACGGAATCCGAATCGATTGGCAGCCAGTGATATTTTTGTTTCTCATTTCGATAAGGAAAGGAAAAGCGGATTGACTTCCTTTAATTGCGAAATTTACAGTTCATTGAATGATGCAATCAGTTTAACAATCAGCTGATAAAGCGGCACCTTAGCAAAAGCAGCCCGCAGGCACGGTTTCATGGTGATTGCAACACCATGTTGAAAGTTAGGAAATATGCATGTGCTGGTATGGATGTATGTATGGAAAAAAAAAAGAAAACGCCCTATGGCAGATAACACAATTCAAATCGATGAACTGAATTACTCGATGAGGCGGACATTCTTTGTGCAAGAAAAAAAACGTAATCGGCTAATCAACAAAGTTTTTTTTTCGCTAATAAGGTTTCTATTAATTATTTATCACATATACTGGGTAACTTACGAATAGTGCCCGCTGAGCGCACAAGGCGCATTGACGTTGAACGAGTTTTCAGGATAGAAAGAGGGCACATGGGAAACGATAAATAATTTTTCTCGGCAACCACTGCACCAAATATGATGAGATTTGCTCAATTTAAAAGATAGAAGTTGAAATCTAGTGACTGTTGGGGGCAAATTCTTAATTGAGGCTGTCAAATTTTAATAGAGGTTCTTGAAAATCACAAATTTTCAAAAGCGAATCTATCGAGTTTACAGCTCTCTAACTAAGAAATGACTAGGGATATCACAATTTTGTAAATAGCATCTAATAGCACATCTAAAGCGGACAAATCTAATGTATTATGCGTGGCTCTCAAATAAACCACTAATATATGAGTAGAACAATGTAACAAATTCACGTAAGATATAACTTGGTTTGCCAACTTTCTTCGCTTTGGATTCTCTAATGGATGCAGTTTACATAACTTCGTCCTATCTTTTTAAACCTACCAATTTTTCAAAATTTATTTTAAAAAGGTCAGCACTTAAATTGAAATTTGGTTCCCAACAGTCACTAGAATTTAGTCTTTTCTTTCAAACGTAGAAAAATTCATCAAAATGGGCGCAGTGATTATCTCAGAAAAGCGTTTCTACGTTTTACATGTATTTGAATAGGAGGCCTCAGAGTTGGGCACGAGCTCACGCTTTCTCTTAAACCTCGTTTTTTTTCTGTTCATGAACTATGCCTGTCACAAGCTATTCCAAAATAAAAACTACAGATCAGGTGGAAGCACAGTTTGAGACGCCTACGCACCGATCTCAAGACTATGAAGGCAATGTACGACACTTGTCAAGGAAGAACCCTAATTTACAGCACCGTATGCCCTCCGAACTTCCACGACGTGACTGCATCCTTCTAGTCCATGTATGGCTTTGCAATAGCATTTTAACATGCGTACTCCTTTCTGATCGGAATGACCAATAGCCCACTTTGTGACTTCTGCAGATGCAGCGAAATGATGGCGCGCCTTCTTTGCGAGTGCCCTCGTTTCAACCCGTAAAGAGCAGCCCTCCCAACCACGCTAGACTAACTGGACAAGCGCCCACTCACGGAAAACAACATTCGTGGGAAATGGCCTACGCGAACATCAGCGTGAGCCGCTATGAAGGCACTGCTGCGTTATTTAAAAGACACCGGGCTGTGTGGCAAGTTTTGACTGTGCACTGTGTAACGTAGAATGTATTAGGGGGACATTTACGCTGCGTAACACAATGAAAAACCTTCGAAGACTGTGTGACTTTTCGTATTCTTCTTTTCTCATCTATCGCATCCATTTCCCCTCCCCTGGTACAGGGTAATCAACCTGAGAAAATCTCTGGTTAACCTCCCTGTCTTTCCTTTGCATTTCTCTCTCTCATGTCAAGGAATAAATGGAGATGGAAAGTGTCTGTAGAGATGTTTATGACACCCAAATCGCTTAATTTAGGGATTCCGTACCTCATGTTCAACAGTGGCCCATACTTGTTCTGAAGGAATGCCCAAGAATGGGCACACACACACCGAATGACACATACCGTAGGAGCAAATCAAAGAAGATCAGATAAATCAAGCAATGTGTTGGATATAATACACTATTTTATTAAGATGCCATTGTGCTTTGGAGATACTTATGAGGCGATACTTATGAGGTGGCATTGGATGTTCAGGTTTTATGTATCAATTTCTTTTGAAACACAGAACAGAGATTCTCTTAATCGCAATGCTTAGTTGGTCAGCACAGAAGGTTTGTACTTATAAGACTGTTTGCTCATTTAACACTCGGCACACATTTCAACTTCGTATATCTTCGAAATTTTCATGACCTTGAGGAGGCGCCACAGTCGGACAAAGATGGCGGCTGGATCCAGGACTCTGTCGATGCTCAGTTGAACTCTATGACATATTCTCTTGGTTGTGACAATGAATTGCGGTGTTTGAGGAAGGCGAACGCCTTGTGTTGGCCAAGCACGTTGAGGTTAATAGTTTAATAGAAAGAAAAGACATCGCAATGGAAATTCTCGGCCTACGCTTGCAACGGTTTGCCGCCGCTGCCAAAACATTTACACCAGCAGCGAAGTAGTATGAACTCAGTGACTGCATCATTAGCTCTGTGTTTGTCTGGTTGAGGTCTGCGCCACCAAGTGGCGTCACCACTCCAGCCGCTCACGTTTACGCCACCGCTTACCCGGTAATCCTCCCAAACCACCCACGTTTGCCGGAATACCGGGCACGCTAAAGCTCTCTACTGGCTCTGAATGTTCCTGTTCAGTGGAATGATGGAAGCTCAAGAGCGCCTCCGGTATACGGATTTAGTGCTGCTAGCAATAGACGCCTTAATTTGTTATTTTGCGTAACACAGTAGGTAGTCAAATGATAGTATTCACCGCGATGATTCGCTTGCTTTTCAGGGCAGTAATCAAAACGAGTTTTGCATTAGACACGCTCGCAATTTCACAAGAGCCAGTTTTTTGCCAAATATTGTTTTCGATATCTTGTTGCGAATTGTATGCTTATATATATATATATATATATATATATATATATGCTAGAAAAAAATGCCGAATGGTCGTCTGCTTGAACTCGTCTAGAGCTGTCACTTCTCGATGCCAATAATTTTTCTAGTCGGAAACCGCGAGCGCGTGGCGAACAATTTATACGCGCTGCTTTATGGGCGCCTCACATTTCGTGTGAGTCATAAACTGCATAATGCTTCCCACGGCTGACGCTTGCATGTCAGTTAATGTCATTGGTACAGCTAGTTAACACGTAGTAACTCGGTATTGGTGCTTAGTGCGAGTTTAAAATAAATCTTTATTTACTTTGTCTTTGCATCACCTAACCTCATAGTGTGTTTTCTTGGTCCGTCCTGCCGAGATAGACTGCTCAAGCGCAGAGTCTGCACATCTTTTGCAGGAAGCGGTCTTTCTGCAGCCTGATTGCGTGTCCCTTTCAGCATTTATTGACACGTCAGGTTTGCTAGAGGTTTTCAACAGAGATCGCGCTTTTTATAAGAAGTAAAACAGTGGCAGCGGCTCTCAGCCAAACAAACCGCTCGTGTATCATTACCCCGATTGACGCCTGTCTATGGTTCCTTCGAAATAATATGGAATTCACTGCAATATAGGCATTTCGAAAGTAGAAGACGAACGGCGTTTGCCGACGAAAGGCAGTATGCAACGTTACTGTATAATTTCGGAAGAAAGAGTGATTATCTCTTTGTGTCCTTTCATACTTTGTTCAGCAAACTCAGGTGGCACTGCTAAAGTTACGTGTATCTCAGCACTCAACTCTTGAAATGTTTTATTTCAATCAATCGCCGTTTGCGAAATCGTACACAGCAGCGCGCCGGATTTGTGTGAAGCACTTATGCTATCAAAGTTTTAGATTTCTCAAGCCTGTTTGTTGAGACAGTCTGATTTCTAAATAGTGTCGAAAGAGCAATATCTCACATCTGTATAGCTGGAAGTCTGGGGTGCCGCCGAAGGCTCAGGATAATCCTAGCAAATCCACATCCGGAGTTGTTTGTTCTGTCGAAGATTCTTTGGAGCTCGCAATATTTTGCACTTCTATATCTTACGATTAAACATACAACTAAATGCTAGCTAGAGTGCATAACTGAATGTGGAAAATAAAGTCTGACCCCATGGGCCACCCTGAGAATAACGCTCTTGAAGACGTGAAACCGGCCTTAATGCATTCACACGCCCATGAAGTACAGTGTCAAAAACCGTTAATTTCAAAATCTGCATAAGAATCAATTGGCAGCTGGCGCGTTGAAAAGAAAAAAGAAAACGTTAATGTATTCGAGTGTTAACGGCGCTTTTCTGCAGACTTAGCCTCCCTCGTTGCGGGTATGTTGTGTTTTCACAAATTTCTTTCAGCATCCCCTTTGTTTGACTTGACAAGTTATCCGGTGGGAGCTCTTAATAAATGAGCTCCACCGCGCTTGGGTGAAATCTCTCTCCTGACGACAGGAGAATCCTCGAAATAGTGGTATTATAAGTCGGAAAATTTGAATGCGAGCTTTTCAAGTGGACGCTTCTCAAGCGTATGCTGATGAATCAGGGCCCGCCCTCAAAGTTCTGCTTCGTTTCGTTTTATTGACACTTCTTTCCAGTTAAGTAGCGTCTATACGGTGCCCTATACAGCCTGACGGCACATAAATGTATTTGTTCTCTTTTGTGTATGTGTGTTACAGCTATAGCGGCATGATCAACCATATAATAAACGGTTTCGCAGCATATGATATGTACGCGCTGAGAGTTGACCACATGTCTGTCACTTAGTTTAGTTTTACACTTTAGGGTCCTTTGTTCGTCTTTTATTTCTCGTTTTTTTTTTTTTGCCCTAGCGTCCCCCGTTGTCACACATGGCCCCGTTTATTCTGTTGGCGTTAAAGTATCGTTGCGTGCACTGCACGTAGCCCCGACGAGTCATTATTGAACTTAATGAATTATGAATTATGAATCTCAGTTACGCGTAGGTTCCACAAGGTAAGCGGGGCATACTTGAAAAAATGTTGCACTCTCTAAGCACAACATATATGTGCAACCAATGCTCTTAAGTGGCGGCTTATTCTTTGTAGAAGATTCTTGTTTCTGTTACTATATATGTGTACCGCTCTTGATCTTGTTCCGTATGCTTTCTACTAACTAACACAAACATATGCAATCAAATCGTGAAGAGTAATAGTGTATAGGAGGGCGCTTGTGCTTATTTTACCGGTAGGTACTTACCTACTCGTCTGTCTCCGCCAGCAGCCGGCGGACGCTCGACTATGTTGTCAAAGCTGTGGTGGGAGAAGGTGCTTCAAAAGACCTTCGTAAAGCTCTATCTGGCACCCTTTCGAGATGAGAACCCATTAGAACAACCGAGTGCGAGATCGTGCTCCATGAAAGTACGTAAGTACTTACTTACGCACGTAAGTAAGTGCAAGTGCTTGCTTGAAGTTCCCATATAGATCCATATTGCAGTACATATAATAATGGATATAATGAAGTAATGGATATAACGACGTAATTCTGGCTTCCCCTTCAACATTGGTTGACGGTTCCATTAAAGGAACCAATGTAGAACGAGATTAAGCGCGTGTGAAAATATGACGTTTCAGAGTTGAAGGTCAGATGAACATTGCACTTTGCGCGCCTACTGATTATTTTATATTTGTTCGAGCAGAAAGAAACAGCATTACGAAAAGACCAAGCAAAAGCTGCGCCAACTTCGTGACTGGCTCGGATTCTGCAGGCCCTTTTAATTCGAAGTGGCAGCCGCTAGAGTAAACACAACTGGCGCTTGTTGACCGAAGAAACAGCAGCGATGGAAAAGGGTTTGGTGGTTGGTTGGTTGGTTGGTGCGTCGTAGATCCTGCGAGATCACCGATTGAGCTTCTGCAGCACAGCGTTCCGGAGCGTCAACAGACTTCGAACCTTCGCTATATACCGGCGACCTTTCGTTGTTTCTCTGCTGTCTCGTTTATCTTTTCTTCGAGCGCTTCGCCAAGCGGAACCACCACCACTTGTTGAGGTCGCCGTCAAAACAAAACAGTAGAGGCTCTTGCTTTTTTTTTTTTTCTCGCAATACTTTGAGGGCTTCTGCAGGCCGCTTTGCAATGCTTTGCACGTTGGTGCACTTACAGGAGACGGCGTGTGCATACGTTTTTGCGGGCTGTCTGGACCATCTTTCCTCACTGCTGTGTTTGCCGTATTGGGCTGCATTTTCTTAACCGGTAACATCGACAGCGGTGCACACTTGGTCGGCTAGCTACGGAGGCATATACGGCTGATGTTGCTTAAACCATATGGGTGCGCAAATAATTCGGGGTTTCTTTACTGCTCATGTCTGCTTTACGGTATTCGAAGTTCGGCCATCGCGGAATAACATAGTAGCTGGTAAGCTTGGTAACACAGCTCCGCACGTTAAGGCGATCCTGGCACACGCACAACCGGCAACGCCAGACGCCGCATGTGTAGTATTTGAGAAGCTTGCGCTGATCTCTGTAGAATATTGTACACGCTCCAGTGTTTTAGACTATTGAACTTGTCGAATTTCGCAAAATGTTTTGCGAGACCCCGCGTGTCCGTGACTCCATCAAACTAAAATTTCTGTTAAATTTAGCTTTCGCGCTGTTTTTTTTTTTTTTTTTTTTTTTTTTTTTTTACATTGCAACCCGGCTTGCCGGCGTGTATTGTGCTTCTGTCTTTCTCTGGAAAGTTACAGGAAAAAAAAAGAGGCGCAGCTACCTGTTCAGAGAACGGGGATTCCTAGCCATGATACGATGAATGCAGACAGCATTTTATTTCTCTGTTATGATCTGTAAAACTTCGAATGTATTGTTTGCAAAAAGTTTCTAGTAAGGGTGTGCGAGTACTTCAAATTTCGAATACAAATCAATTAGTTCTAGCTATTCGATTTGTAATCGATTCGCGAATCGAGTATTCGAAATTGCCGATTATTCGTGTCTACTCTAATCTAAATCAGAGTAACACTATTGTAGTCTTGAGAGAGAGAGAGAGAGAGAGAAATAGCAATGCACATGAGCACAGCTCCGACCGTTGCGCAGACCCCAATTCTAGACTGAATGTACCGGGCAGACAACTTTTGTAAATAATTTCCGGATATACAGTAAACGTGTATCGTTTTCGCGCAGCATATATATACCAATTACTCGTCTAGGTTTAGGGAAACCAATTTATTATTGTGGCCGGTCTCGCCATCTATGCATCCCTTCGAAGCAATGCTGCGGCTGAGAAGAAACAATCTCACAACTTCTGTGCACCTGCCTGCGTTACCTATAGTACAGAGAATCTGGTGCCGAGTACTGCTTTAGCGACACTGGACAGCCCGACCACTGTCGGAGCAAAGGATACTTGGACAGTGCAGTTGAAAATAGACGTCTGCACTAAAGGCAAACAGAGCGCTAGTACCCTTCCTCTGAATTCAAAGAATTAGTTGAATATGTGCTTCAATTTCTCGTACAAGTAACGTCCGACTCCCTGAATAATTCAGCTCAATGACTAGAATTATGTTATCTGCAACAGGGGGTTTCTAAAAGTTCCGTTAACCTTTAAAAATCATCATCCCATAGATCGTCACGTTGTAGTGACGGTGAAGAACTAGGCAGTGGCGCAACTGTCAGTCCCAAAACCTAACACTCCATTGAGCGGACTTGGGCTCAGAAATGAAAGTTACGAACAAGTAACACTCAAGCACAGTGATAGCGGTGAACTCTGTCGTGGACAAGGTGTAAGATTTATACTCTTTAGGTGCGGACACTTCTCGGCTTGCTTGCGAGAAGCGATAGACCAGATAAAGTAGCAGCGTCTCTCACCGATCGGCCCAGCGACGGCAGCGGTTATCTATCGGCGGTACGACGCAACTTCAAGACTGAAAAAGTTTTTTATTAGTTTATTCTCCCGTTGATATAGCAACTGGTTCTTCGCGGGAAATCCGAAATGATTGAGTTAAGCGCAAATGTAGGTCACCGTGGTGAAGGGACAGCGTGGGGGAGAGGGCATCACCTTGACGAAGCAGATTTGGCGACGCGACGCCGCTTGCAGATGCTGTTTCTCTGGCTGCTTGTGGTATAGTATTCTAGGGACCATACTTGGTGTATCCGAGCGTTCCTTGCCCTCGCAAACTCTCGCCTTCGTTTTATCTGAAGTTGCGTCTTCCCGCCGATAGGTATCCGCTGCCGTCACCGGGCCGATGGACGCGCGCCGTTCCTACATTATCTGATCGATCGCGTCTCGCCAGTGTCCTCACCTAAAGAGTATATATCTTACACCGTGGTCCGCTTGCCTTGTTTCTTTCTTTTTTGCCAGTGTATATATTCCATTCGTCACGAAAAAAGAACTAGTTGGAAGTTGGCGCACTTTTGCTCTGGCCTGTCCCTCTTCCTAAGTATAGGCGTGTGCTCTGAACAGCTTCAAAATGCATTAGGGCTGGCTGCTCTCGAAAAGCAAATAAAAGATGCATCGTAGGAGAATAATATTTGAAATAAGCGGTAATTTATAACCCGAGTAATCTCCTGGCCCTTGTAGGACGGCTGAGAGAAAAATGACTCTGTTTGTGGTCGACCCTGGCCAGGATACATTGCAGGAGGATTGTGCCGACTTGCTCCTCGCGGAAGATTATAATATGCCTGCCTCTTAATGAATTCGGTACCCCCGTACTCAACCACACACTAAAGCTTCACCGTAAATTACTGTAGGGTACGTCATTAATTCGCTAGGCCGGAAACTCAGTGTTACCAGTAGGAGCGGATCCGTCTGCCCGTTTCTTTCTTCCTTTCGTTCTTTCTTGCTTGCTTGCTTGCTTTCTTTCCTATTTCTTCCTTTCTGTCTTTTATTAACCTCTTGGAGACATCCGTGTGCGCCAAGAATGTGCAAAAATCGAGAATGCAAAGCGTCCTAGACTAATCCTTCTGCGCTTCCTTAAGTACAGTATCGCCTGCGTTTCCAATACATGGCGTTTAAATCACAAGATAATAAGAGAAAATTAATGTGTGGTAATAGCTGGCTGGGAAATGGCGACACGGAAGTCACTGGGGGCGTCCTTTCTTTTTTTCGTTCTGCTGCAGTAAACGTGGAGCGAGAGTCAAGACAATCATCTCCCGAAATCGGTAGGAACTTATTTATGAAAACATAAATGCCAGACATAAGGCTAGATATGCTTTACTTATAAGCATCTGTGACGGTGCCGGCTGCTCATTGCATTATTACAACCCAGTATTTCTTTTGAAACCCCTACAAGATCGGGCCGAATTGTAGCCGTAAAGTGTAGACCACATAATGGAAAGAGGCTGCGCCTACGGTTCTTAACATTGACGTCAATATACCGGGTGTTTCCTGGGAAGATTTTAAGTAATATTTAAAAATTTGGAAACAACATTTTTTCGGGAGTACATGCTGTTAGTTGTGGGAACCTAGGGGTGACGGGGGACACGCGTGGTAATTAGTCGCTAACAAAAGTTAATGAACTCACTTTCAGACCTTTAGCTTCAGCGGGTTCATCGTAATTGGGAAATTCAAGCTAGCTCTCCGTACAAGCCATGCCAACTTTTGGATCTGGGTTGTTTCTCAGTTATTGAAACTGAACCTACCTATGCCATAATATAGAGCGAGTCTGGCTAAATGCATGCAGTTAGCTGCATAATGCCACAGATTTACCAACAAGAAAATGTTTTTGTGAATTCTAAAAACAAATCATGATGATTTCGTGAGAATTTTGTTAGCGGCAGTATCATATCGCACATATGAACCGCAGCCTAAACGTGACCTAAAACCTGCCAGCCGCGACATCTGTGATTCGTTAAAGTGAACCTAAATCTGAGTATACGAGCTTTTTCCTCTTTTTTCATTTTTTTACATCTCCTGCACATTGAAATACGGCCGCCGAGGCCTGCAATCGAGCCCAGGACCTCGTCCATAGTAGCAAAATGTCATAGCCACTGCGCCACAGCATTGGGTACCACCAGAGGCTTCGCGGCAATTGATCTCTCTAGAAGAAACAACGACAACTAAAAACAAAACAAGACACATAAGAGGTCTGGGACGAGTGGCACTTCACGCACAATATCTGCGCAACAGGCGTTATAAATACGTAATCCCAACGCTCGCTTACAAAAAAGAAGAGAAAAAAATTATATCAAAGATAACGGCCTCCTATGGTGGAGGTCCTTTAATTACCTGCCGCGCGAGGCCGGTGTACCTCTGCACGCCGCCTGAAACTGCATAATTACGTGGGCAGAATAGGAAAATGCGTGGACCCCGTGTTAGCCCCGCACTGGGTGGGTAGTCGGCTACTTCTTGCGGTTAGCTGCTGCATGTAACACTTACATGCGAATTAACGCAAGGGTCTCAAGTGAACACAGAATGGACGTAGCATGAATGCGGGTATATATGCATTACGAGGCGACCGTATCTGTGCAAGAACACGCCTACGTGCATAGACAATACGCGCTAGTGAACTTACAGGGGCTGCATGTCCTTTTGGGCGTGTGTGTAGGCGTGAAACGGTTTTTACGTTCCTGACGCTGATAGCAGCGTTGTAGCCTGGGAGTGGCACATCCCTGTTTGCTTTATTGTACCGTCCCTCGCTTGCGCGAACTAGTAGCGTTTCTTATCAATTCATAGGCGTTGCGGCAGGACATAACCACGGCAGCAAAACAACGGTAGTGAGGTAATGTTTGGAACCTAGCATTACACACGAATTAAAAAAAAAAACGGCTTGGGGAGCCGCATTGCTTTTGAACCAAGAAACGTGTTCTATCGCATTTCTCTGTCTCTGTACAGCGCAGACGAAGAAGACTGCCTGCATGTTTTCAAGTGGAGGTGATAGTCGAGATCGAAGCGCACGACTAAGCGACATGAAACGCCCATCTTCAAAGTACGCAACTAGCGCCTTCATTTGTGTAAGTGGAGGCTCTTTTCCTTTTTGCGCTGATATTGTTTTTGATGTCGCGCTCTCCACGGCAAGAAGACTGCGCCACTCCGGCTACTGTGCACTCTAAGTGGCTGACGCAGAGTGCCTGGGCCGTTATTATTATTTGTGTGTGTGTGTGTGTGTGTGTGTGTGTGTGTGTGTGTGTGTGTGTGTGTGTGTGTGTGTGTGTGTGTGTGTGTGTGTGTGTGTGTGTGTGTGTGTGTGTGTGTGTGTGTGTGTGTGTGTGTGTGTAATTGCTACTTCCACGAAAACTGTAGGTAGGCACATCAGTTTGATTCATTTGTTTCCAGCTTAGTTTGGTGCGTTTAAATGGTTTTCTTTCTACCCCCTGCCCCCCTTCTTTTTATGAGCAAGCGCATGCAAAAGACGTTCATGCGGGCAGATACGTCGGTGACTAAGGCGTACAGAAAACGAGGAAATTAAGGCCACTACGAGGAATGATAAAAATATAAAGGCGTTTCGTGAACAGCCAAGGAAGTTCAACCAATAAAGTTCCATTGTGAACGTGAAACACTGGTTGTTTAAGTTGGTTAGCTTTAGTAAAGTGAACGGCCTTCGTGATTGTAAATTGAATAAAGATAAGCTCGGATCTTGTGCCTACAAAGCTACTGTACAAACTAAACAAGACGTGTGTGGTGGTTCCCCGAGAGGGCGGCCAATATACTAGAAATGATTTGGTTAAGCCGCTCCTGGGTCGACGCGAGACACTTCCCGAACTAACTACCCCATATTTACTCAAGGTAAATGCTACAGTTCCCAATAAAGGCGAACGCAAATACGGAAGCTGCCTTGAACTAACGGAGCTATAAGAAGCCTGAAGAGTGTAAACAGAACAGGAGGGTCCCTCGCGCCGAGCAATCTGTCAACAGCCTGGCCTTGGTAGCGCCTGCCTTGCGCTACAGTGACGTCATTGCAAGGCGCTGCGTGCTGAACTGAAAGAAGCCGTCTATTGAAACCTCTCCGCTAATTGCACGTAAGAGGACATTTTCACGCGATAGCGTTTAGGGCCCCGTGTTGAGGAAAATCCGGTGTCGGCGTTGTTGTCCGTGGGTACGGAGCAAGAAACCTGGACGAACATTTCCGTATACATTTAGCTATAAGTCCAACCCGGATATATCGAATCTGAAGGGGATCACAAAAAAGTTCGACATATAGGTGATTCGATATGTCAAATGACAATTGTACAGTGGAACCCGGATATATCGAACCCAAGTATAACGAATTGTATATATATGGAATAGATCTAACATCCCCTTTAAAATTTACGTATAAAATTGTTATTTCATATATCAAATTACCTATATATCGAACTTTTTGTGATCCCGTCGGATTCTTATATCCGGTTTCGACTGTATAGATAAATTTTCAAGGGTACTTTGCAGCCGTTTCATATGCACAATAATTCGTTATATGTTGGTTCGATATATCCGGGTTCGACAGTATGCCACGCCTTTCTATATGACATGCGGTATATGCGGGTTACGTTGTCACACCATTTTATCGCTGAAGTTGCTCATACCCTGTCTGACATTCTTGACCAAGTCCTTCCTCGAAATTTTGAGAATGACAGCCCCCAAACAAATGTCATGCAACAAAACACCGACAGCGCCTGCCTTTTATGTTAAATCTACTTAGGCTTAAATATTAAAAGTGATAAACAATAAGATAGCTCAAACCTGCAAATAATGGTTTTTTTTTTTTGCACAGCTGTGCACGACCTCCTGGATAGGCCCACGCAAGAGGCAGCGTTTCTAACAAAGCTCGCCTTCGTGCATTGCGTTCGCCGGCAGCGTTTGCCGGTAAACTTACGGCTACATAAGCTGCAGTTGCCGGGAAGCGTGAGAAGCAGTCAGGGATCTTTGAACGCTATCGCGTTCCACTCTTAAAGGCGAAACTTACGCGTCCTCCAAGTATTTTTGTCTGCTTTGTAGGGAACGCGATATATAAGTACTGATTATGGCAATGTGGAGGAAATCACCATTAGACGGTTTTAGAATAACGTTCCTAAGCAAACGTGAACGCATTACCTACGTAAAGAAACAGCGTTATCCTCCCCGCGCATTCTCAGAACGCTATTTGATTTCGGTGGTTCTCTATGATAACTTACGTTATTTAGCGAGTTTAGCGTTCGTAATAATTGACACACCCGGCATTCGCTGCGGCTGATGCCGCAATGAGATCAGGTAAAGCAACCAAAAGAATTGTCATCATCATTGTCATCTCAAAACAATATAGTCCTTGTATGCGTATTAGCGTATTCAGTCATTCAGAAAGTCGAGAAAAAAATCACAATTGAAACAATCGTTCTTTCTTGCTCTACAAAAAGGCGTTATGTCGAATTGATCTTTGTCTAATGCCGCATCCGTATTAAAATGTCATTTAGTGCCGTATATTTTGTAGTATCTTTCAATTTAGTCAAAACGTACCATTTCTTTCCGTCATCTACTGCAGTTTAGATCTCTATAGTATCTCACGAGGTTAACGGCCCTTAATCTTTTAATTGCAATTTAAACAGCAATATGCGGTTACTGCAGCCTGGGGCACTGAAGCTGTGCGTTGTCTTTTTACAGAGATGCTCAAGGCGGCGCAGATATCACCGAATTTTATTCCACGTCTACATTTAGTTCGTGCAGCATAAAACCAGAACCGGCCATATTTCCGAGTTCACGAGTTGGTGCTGGTTCACTTTTATAGAACAGCGCCAAATGACCTTCCTCACGATCGGCCTTTTCCAAAAGGGAGTTTGCGAGATGGGCAACATTACGATTTCCGCCAGAATATCCCGGCACATCAGCTTGCCTTTGCTACTCTGCAGCAACCCCTCATGTTTTCTTCAAATCATAATAGTTCCTGGAATGATAGGTGTTGCACCTTCCACCTGCTGACATTTCACATCTTTCTCACTGTAAATACTGATTCTTTTCTCATTTCTGCCTCAACAGCTCAAAGAAATAAACTTCGATATGGCTGGCCATCACGGTGGCACTTTCTGTTTCCTTAGAAATTGCGACGCCTGCCTCGAAGGCTGCAGAGAATGCGCCAATGGCGCGGCTATCACAGAGTATTGCCCTATTCGTGATTTTCCGATCGCTTCCGCCGTAACTCAGCTTATTCCCAAATATTTGCCGTAGTAGGCAACTATAGTGCAGGTTTCTTCTATTCGTGCTATCTTCTTTTTTCTATTCTCCTTTTTTGTTTCTTTTTTTTTTTTTAGTTTCCATCAATACCTTGACTAGTGGCACGTCAACTATGTTCTGCTATATTCCGCCTGCATTCCAATTTCACGACAGGCTTCCTCTTATTACGAAATGCATCCGCCTCGAGTGCCGGTGAAATATCTAGCGACTTCATCTGGCTACGGCGTTCCGTGCATGTGCCCGTCAACTTGATTGAATTATTGATAACGCACTCGCACTGTTCATGCCCGAGTCAGGTTCAGACGACGGGAAAGTGAACCGAGAACGGCAGTAAAGTAGTATAGTTAGGTATGGTTAGCTTCCTCTGTTATGGAAGTTCTTTCCGCTTTACTTTCTTTATTGGTATCTCCAATTTCTATCACCTCCGTCCTATAAAGTAGACAGGCATTGTTCCCTATCCTGTGGCGAGTTGCGAACCAGCTCTTATTTGCATCTCCACCATTTATGTATAGTACGTTTCCAAAACTAATACTAATAGCACGACTAACACTTGCCGTAATTTTGAGGTGATGGGCTCCATTGCTTTTAGCTTACCGTGATTCGCTTATTCTTGTTTCGCAGCACTACACCAGTATTTTGCTCACACGCATGGCGTATTCAGCGCCGCAAAGAGATCCTGTGATCCTGTTCAAGAGTAAATTTGGCGGTGACAACAGGCCATGTTTTAATGTATCCATTCCGCCTTGGCGAGCCAATGGCTTCGACAGAAACGATTGCGAAATAAGCTTTCAGGCGGGCCGTCGCACTTTGTACGAGTTTACGAGAAGCCGCGTCAGTAACGGTTCTCAGACTGGTCACATGATAAAAAACACACATAAAATGAGAAAGCATCGTATGACGTGTAAGAATCGCGTTATCTTCGCGCATTCACGAGGATAGAAAAGAAAACGCAGTTGAACACGACCACGAAGTTGCCTAGTAGAGCTTTTGGCTTAGTGGGGTTTTTTTTCAATTCTTCATGCTGACAGTTCTTAAATTTCGTGTGAGAGTACACACAGTTATACCGATAGCTTTTACGAGCACTCAAGTTTGGACTATCGGTGGTTGTCCGCGCAGGCGCTACTCGAAGACCTCGCTCGTTGGCCCTCAAGGCTCGTCGGCCCACAAAGCACGAAGGAACCCCAAGTGGTCTAAATTAATCCGGGGTCCCCCACTACGGCGTGTCTCGTAATGAAATCATGGTTCCGGCACGTAAAACACCTTTTTTTTTTTTTTTTTTTTTTTTTTTTTTTTTTTTTTTTTTTTTTTTTTTTTTTTTTTACGGGATACATGTGAATTTAGAGTCGGGCATGTTCAGGCTGGTGGTAGGACAGAAAGTGTCCTGCTCCCTTTATGTCGCAATGCATGTTGATATGTCGCACTGCATGCCTGCTATGCATGTGAGAAGTTAAAAAAAGATGTTATTTTTTAAACTCGAAAAATTATTTTTCGAATTTTTGTGTCGGCACCGGCTTTTCTGCGACGTGCGCCCAAGCTTGCCACCGGGGATGCAGACGAGAAAGCTGACCTGATGAGCTATCTAATGATGTATCACATGTATTTATAGGCCGACAACCAACGCTACTTTTTTTACGTTGAACACGAAGCCTTCTGCAAAAAAAAAAAAAGCCAGCTTCACAGATTTAACGTAGCGAAGACTGATGAAACAGCGGAGCTGCTGGCTTATACTAGCTTTGACTAGTATAACTTGGCTTACACTTAGCGTTAACTTGAATATTTACTTAGCTTTACCTTTCGCTTTTACTGAGCTTTAACTTCCGCTTTTTCTTAGCTTTAACGTAGCTTTAACATCGATTTTAGCGTTGCCGAGACACAGGTTCTCTGTAAGCTCTGGATATCCAACCCTCCTCCGTGGCTTTGCTTCAGCAGCCCTTGCTCGGAATTCCGAATCTGCGCGCAGACGTTGAAGCCGCTTCCAAGTTGCATCACAACGCCGTTGACGCCGCCCGCGCCTTTCCTTCTTCGGGAGAAAGCTGCTTCTTCGTCCTAACCATGCTCACGGCAGAATGACGCCGCCGCCAGCGCACGCTCAGGAGAACCCTGCAAGTCATGGTTACGTCACTACTTCTCTCCCTCCTAATCTCCGCCTCAACTACTGCTTGGCGCACTATCCCTCGATATCTCCGCCACTACGTCATTGCTACCTTCTTTTAGCTCCACCCACCTGCTGCTAAGCGCGCGCCTTCCTCCTCTCTCACCCTCTCCGCTCTCCAAACACCTGCGCCCCGTCCTCGCTCCTCACCCAGCTGCACCCATTTTTGGCGCACGCTCGGCACGGCTCAATGTCGACATTAAAGAGCTCCGCTGTCAAAAGATTAAAATTGTACAGCTTTTTCTCTCTTATTTGTATGTAATTGGCTTAACCTTCAGGGCGTGAAATATTTTCCGGCTCTACTATGTCAACCGGGCTACCATTCTTTTTTTCTTTATTTAATTTCTGCTTTCTGCATTTTCCTGCGTTCTGTGACCAGAATTCCCACTTTGCAATTTTACTCGCTTCTGTCGGTGCCTAAAATACTTGAAGTGTTCAAATATTTGAAAATTTTGGCTATTTTGGCAGTCACATCACTTCATTGTCTTGAGATACATCATCTTAAAAACTGGATTACCCAATGTGTCTTTGAAAAAAGAATGTTGATTGATGGGGGCCTTCTAAGCTCAGCTGGGCAGGAAAAAATTGTCGTCAAAATGGTAAAAAAGTTTGGGGGAAGAAAATTTAAAAGGGAGAACAAGTGAATGTTGGAGAACAACCAACATTCAAAAATTTTTCCACCTATATCTGTGACGGTCAAAAAAGCGCTGGTTGATTTAGCGTAGAATGAAGCATTACCTTGTATTTTTTATTGATGCTGTGCTGTAAGACCGAGGTTTTATCACGGCATTGAGCATGTACCATATAGAATCGTGTAAGGGCCACACAATTTTTAACACAAAAGGGTTTTATGCTGGTGCCCACGATCAACTTCCTGTAACGGATGTGACATCCGGCTCGAACGCGTAAACTATGCTTTCCCCACTAGGGAGCATACATGCAACACCGTTTTTAAAACGGTGTTGCATGTAGGCTCCCTATCTTGACAGGGATGGCGCAGCCATCCAGGAGCGGTGAAGCGATTCACTGCATCATGACACTAACGAGCGCCGACATTGAGCGCTTCGGTAGTCGCAGCGCAGCGGAGGCTCCAAGGCGGTGTAGCCTGGTGTAGGCCTTCTGCTGAAATGTCGACGCAGTTTGCGCACATGGCTTGTCTTTTGCGGCGGATTAGCCTGTGACACCACATCGCCTACCGATTACAGCTTCAACATGCATAAGCAGTGCTTACACGCCGGCTACTGCTTCGCTTTCGATGGCGACAACTAAGAAAACTGCTGCGCCAAGCGGCGCAGAAAGACAACGACATTTTGGTCCGGCGACCTCATTTTGGTCCGGCCAGAGACACACGCCAGCGTGAAGCAGAACATCCTCGCGCTTTTGCGGTGCCCGATGCGAACTCTGCCACTCGCATTTCTGAAGCTGAGCGCGTCGCAACTCAACTGGCTGCCCAAGACACGACGAAGCTCGACCAAAATGCCCGTACCTTCGCCGAAGCGACTCGGCAGCTGGACGGGGCTCGCCAACAGGACGCCGCGTGTCAAGCTAACGTGCAACATGGTCGTCCATTCGCAAATCGTGCGCCTTTGCTGCAGAGGACGGTGAGTTCACGAAGCGATTTACTAACAACCCGTTCGGTTTCGCGTGTACGGTTTCTGAATGGTTTATGACGGATTTGCGCAGTGCTTCGGCGCGTGCAATGCAGTGTCTCCAGGGGATGTTTCCCGGTCGCGTGTCGTTCGACAACTATCGCTTGTGTGGCAATTTTCGAGGATCTCTGTGTAGTGGTAGGGTGCCGCTGATGTCTACTTGCAACTTAATTCTTCACCTACAAGAAACATGCCACAGCTTCTGTGAAGAAATGTTTCACTTTCGTGTTCTACCGATTCCTATAAAAGAGGAATCAATCATATTTGTTTTCACAGTTTTGACAAGGTGCGGCCATTACACGGTACTGTACGTCTTGGTTCGGTCCCGTGTAAGGGCCGCTACTATAGACCGCTCTAGATACTAGATTCTGCTACTAGATGTCTCTCCCCATCTAGTAGCGGCTGTTTGGGTTGCCTAGTTGGAGTGTGGCCCTTACACGGGTGTGGCCTTTACACGAGTCTATACGGTAATTTAAGTACGAGGTAATCGGCAAGACAACAGCCCCAGCAGCAGCTCCCATGCGGCAGCCATGGTTAGGAAATCGGGGTGGGTTTGGAAGGAAATCTTTGCTTTAAAATGTAAGATAAGCTTCCGGTAAGAGAACCGCTACCAGAGAATTTCTTTAACGACAGCAGGAGATGTTTGCCTTGCTATACGCATGGAAAACGACTCCAGATGAGATTGGTGATGCCTGATCAAATGAGCCGTTCACACGCAATACGCAAAACATGCGCGAGCAACAAGCATACGCGGTAACAAGCATCTAGAGCGTCAGCTTGAAGTTAGCGTCGCGGAAGTAAAAAAAAGGTGTCTTCATCGCATGCAGACAATTAGCAGCGCTGCTCCTATAGTTGCAAGAACACGGTGCAGCTCCAAAACATAGCTGCCACGGAAATTCAAAGCAGACTTTAGAACCTCTCTTGTGGGCACAAAGTGGTTCCGAATGCTCGAAACGTGGTGTACGTTCTCGCGCAAATTGTGCACACTGCACACAGTGGCGATCACCTCAATTTGCAATTCGTGGACAAAGTAGTTGCTACGGGCGAAGTTTAATCTAGACAACGTAGTCAAATTATACAGTGACGAGAGATGTTTTGACATAACCGAAAGGAAACTGATAAAATCTTAATAAAAGATCAAGGTATTTTTGTGAGCATACTGGTATTATATGATAACGAGACACCTTTCAGATAAATGAAAAGCAACCAATAATATTATAAGAAAATCAGATTTCCTCTTAAAGATAGCATACTTTCCCGCTCTTTGACCTGGTACGACGGTGCATCTGAGGCTCCTAAACTTTCTCCCACGAGACTAATGCAAACGACCTCAAACGCGACCTCTTGAAGGTAATTGCCCTCAACCATGCACCACACAAGGAACACAAGCGTTATTCATCAAAATAAAACAAAAAGAAAAAAAACGAATCCACCAAATTACCCAAACACTATGGGCATCGTTATCTTGGAGTCCTTTGTGTCCAAGCCGCTCTGACGATACTGTCACTGAACTAAGCTCCTTCATTTGGCTCTCTGCCGAGAGTCAAGCTTCGCTGCGCCGTCAAAGTCTCAATCCCACTTACAACTCATCATAGTCGTAGATGCCAATCCCCAGGCTCCGCGGTGAATCACCTTCAAATGAAGCCGAAATACGGCCCAACCATTCTTTGACTGCGTTTTTTTTTCTATTTTTTTACCTGCCTCTACATCTTAGTACGCCGTAGACGTTGTCTACATTCTTGTTTCGCTTATAGTTGTCCCCGGTGAGTGGTTTCTGATTGCAGCTTTTGAATGGTGAAAGGACGAGAAAAAAATAATTCGCTCATTGACATTAGCTTCCTGCCTCTTCTGGAGCCCACTCAAAGCAGTATTTGCCCTTCGCGAAAACTTCAAGTGTGCAGAAGAGCGCTAACCTCAGCGAAACTTATTGGAGATGCCCCTGCTCCTCTGAAATGGGAACCTACGTGCTGGATTTCAATATCCTACTTCCTCTGCTGTGCTTTCCGGAGGTCGTTTTCCTCCTTGAAATCTTGACACTCTTGAAGAACGGAGATATCCAGGAGTGACACTCAACTTTAGGCTCATTGCGAAGCGCAGGTTATCTTTTTCTTTACTTTAAGTGAGTCGTTATTCCACTTCGTGTGTGCTGGAAAACGTAATTAGCCTCAGAATGTTTATAGACTGCAATGACGAGAATTCCCTATTATCTGCGGCTCTGCAGCAACACGATGAAATGGAAACTGGAGGCGCGCGGGGTCAGCGTAGTCTTAAACAATCACCGTTTCACAAGTCTTGGAGCAAACTTCTCATTCCGCTGGCATCATGAATCACGGTGGCTATCTAAGAAGGTAAGCTAGGGCTGTTAGAGCGCCGCAAAAGGCCAACGTCGAAATAACGCTGCAAACGAAAAGGCCAGATGCGCGCGATGTGCGTAACACTCACAACTATAGACAGCATGGTGCATCGTACCAAAACCTTAATTCGTTTCGTGAAACCTTAATGCATCAACGCCAGCCTTCTTGCATCAACTTGACCTCGTTTAGTTGCCTTCTATACAAAAAAAAATTGTAGTTTCGTCCGAAGGGTGGAACAGTGATAGCAAGGTACAGCTTTGCGCTTGAGCTCCTGTGAGGATGTTCCAAATATGCTAAGTGTGCTATAAGTGTACGCGTATGAGACGACACGTGGTACTACCATAATTTATGGCAAACTTCAAAGTTTTAACACGCCGGGTAGGGACTGTAATGACATTGCACAAGTGCTACGGCGCTGACCGTAAAGCTCAGCGCCAGCAAAGTTGCATCGCTTTCTAATAGTGAGCGCTAATATAATATGGCAGTTTTAATGACAAAAATTTAAGAAAGAAGGCATGCGCTGGGAGTTGAATGTTCTAAGGCATTTTTTGTGCGCTGCAATTCTCAAACATTCCGTGGAATAATTCAGTGAAGAACAAAAGACCAAGTCTGAGCAACTTTTCGGTTGAATAGTACTATTATGACAACAACCTTGCTTCCATGGCATAGATACAAACATGACATACATATACATAAATACACACGAAACATCACGGCGACAGTGACGCCGACGGCCAAAGATTCGGTTGGAGTGTCCATACAAATGCTATCGTAATGAAAAGCCGAGGGCATCGGGAGGGGACAGACGCACCTGACTATGCTCCGTTTCATACTTAGCGTGCACTGTTGTGGAAGCTTCGCAAACAGTTCGATCATCAAAATGTATCAATCCGCGCGTTTTGTGGGCACAAATCGTCGCGCAAGCTTGCGCGTGAGACTGGCGCAATGGGCTACTAATAAAAAACCCGAAACAGAAAAACAACGAAAAGCAAAATGATTTAAAACAACGTAATAATAGCCGTATAGCAATTTTTTTATTCGTTTGGGTTGCTACGCTGCATAACGTCGGAAGAAAATGAAATATTAGCACGTAGACCCGTTTCTTGTAGATACGACGAAATGCCATTTACAAAATGTACTGTCCATGAGGAATCATTCATAATCTTTAGGTTCATCGCCTCTAAACTCTGCACCCGTAAGTACACTTTCGCGGACAGTCTTTGTCCCAAGGAACGTCCAACAGTTTGTTAACTTTTATAAGTATTGAAACTTATTTTATTGCGTTAGCATTCTAGGCACTTCACGCACGTTCCGGGGGCTCTCTATCTATGTATGTTTGTATCTATGTAATCATGCATGTTTGCATATTTTTATCGAACTGTTTTCCCGTCCACCTGGGTCACTTCGTAGTCCGTGGTCGAATGGTCAGCGCATCGGGCTGCTTTGATGAAGTGACAAGGTTCGAAACCAATCATCGGATCAACTTGGACCACTGAGTTTGTGCCAATGTGTACAGTCAACCACAAAACGTTTATAGAACACGTGATCTGAGAAATAGCCTAATATCTGCGCAGCCTCACAACGTAGCGTAGTGCTCGCGTTTACAGCCTCTACCGGTAAATGTGAACAACATTGTGATGTTCGGTTTTACTGACTTCTGTTACAGGCTGTTCGGAAACTGAACCTTCTACGAGATCCCATGGTCCGTAAGCTTTTGTGGTTGACTGTACGTACGTGCCTCTTGCCATCGAAGCTCTTTCGCGCCGACACGATTCACTGTCGAGGCGGGAGTAAAGTTCAGGTTCTTCTTTACCCACTCCTCTACTTGGGCGTCCGAGACGCACCGCCAGAGACGATGTACGTACGTGAGGAGTTCTGCCGCTACGAATAGCGGTGACGGGTTCGCTGGGTGCTTCTTCCGAGATTGAATAGGCAGAGATGACGAAAACAAAACACACTTTCTATTTACAATTATTTACAAGACTTTACATGAAGTTACAAGTACACATATAAGACGGAACTGGTATACATAGGGCGACCCTATCTCGACATAGTCGATGGTGCATAGCACCGAAGTTTGTCCAGAACGTTTGGACGGGGCAGCGGGGCCACGTTTTCTACCCTTCGGTGCCCCGCCCCAAGCATTTACCACCCAATTGCCACGGAGTGGCTGTGAGTGGTCCGCCGAACGCACCAATCACGAATCCTGTGCCGGCGCTTCCAGCATTGCGCTTCTTCCAAGCGCCCTTTCCTCTACCGCCTTTTACGGTATCATTCTCACTATCCCCCAAAACAACATACAAATGAACAACCACGTTCCAAGAAAGGGGGGGGGGGGGGGACAGGTGCATAGGCATGCGTGCTCCCTGGGAGAAGCCACAGCGCCCAGCACAATGGGCTCAATAAAATCTAAAGAACAGGCGGCACCTGGAAGCTGCAGCGATTGACCTTTGCTGTGACCCCTTCTCCGCTCGTACCTATACGAAAAACCGATACCGTAGTAGCTACGGGTCCTTTGTCAATGAAACGTGGCGACCGACACTTTGGGCTCACGTACCCCTATTCAGTAAATGCTTGCTCGAAGCCTTTCGCTACGGCCGATTGGCAACGGTCTTCCGTCGTCATGCGCCGCCCCGTCATTTCTCAGAGCCAGTCGGTCCGCAAGTACATCTGGTCAACTGTAATCGCGTCCGTCACGTTGACACCACTTGAAAGCGTGTCTCCGAATGAATTTCTGAACCGTGCGCCACAACCGGCAAGGGTCGTTGACGCGTCACGCCTTGCTGCCACAAATCGCCCATCCACGTGCCGGTTTTAATCTGGCAGTGTCATGAGCCTGTGCGCCTGCTCACCTCGGCGCCGTCAACGCGACATGCATCCGCCGCCGACCAATTATCCCATTGTGTTTTGCCTGTCAAGCAAGGAGCATTGACCAAATACGCTAGCCGTCTCTTAAGCTTTCCTCTGCAGCCGTTCCCTTCAACAGGATGAAAAGCGTGCAAAATGCCGGTTTCAAGCTTGCCGATCTATATTAAAGACAAAACTCGTTCTTTTCTAGCAGCAGGCTTACACCCTCCACCCAAGACTAGGCAACCACTTGCTTACAGTGTTGCCGAAGCGGAAACCAGACAAAGCCGGCTGCATGTAACATAGCCATTATGCAGCAGCTTGACAAAAAGAAAAGGAAGGAAAACTGCAAGACTGCCGTAAACATTCTAATATTACGACTAGCCCCTTCCTGCCGGATAATCATGTGACATGTTCTACACCTGTGGTGCAAGGAAACCTAAACTTAGGTTCTGCACTAGCTAACCTACAAAAAAAAAATAAGAAAGAAATACACGCTGGAATATAACACTGACGCAACACTTTAAACACGCGACACTTCATGCAGAACATGAAAAGAAATCTTAGCTGACATTATAGTGCATTCGCAATAACGCAACTAGGGCCAGCACACGCTGCCCGCACCAAAAATGTTCGGGTGTCCCTTGTGGGGCGTTGTAAGATCAAAAGAACGTCGCTAGTTTAAAAGAAGCATACGAAACACGACTGAACCCTTCTGCTGATGCAACAGCACTCCGCAAGTTACAAATAGCCTGTATCATAGCGCAAGGCTAGACTGGCCAGACAAACCAACAAAATACAGCGAGACCCATGAAAAGTCTTAAGGAATACTGCGCCTGCTCGCTCGCTGCAAACCTCTCTACTACCCTGCGGATAAACAAATTAAAATCGCGCTCTCAAAAACACATTGCAAAGGAACTCTAGTAAGCGCTTACACTAGCACAACTAGGCACAGAACCCAGGCAAATATCCAAGTTATGCATCAACTAAAGCTCAATGCATGCAACTTATCATGCACCACCTGAACATCCAAAGACGTATACAACGTTCACGCAAAATACAACCAGAACAATAGAAAGCGCGCACTAATACACTTAATGTTCCCGTGTCCATTGTCCTGCACTTCACACACATTGAAGTTGCCTCCGTCTCACCACTCGCCCCTGATCGCGGTCGAGCCATCACATGCCTAAGGTGGCACTCCAATTTGGGCTAGACCCACTTAAATTGGACTGGTGCATTCTGGCGAGCTCGCCGTCCCCTTTGCCGGCTTACCTAAAATACCCGTTTATTGGCCCCCGGGGTCAAATACCTGCGCCGACAAAGCAGGAAATAATGTGGGACCGCGAGCAGCACAAAGTAGCACACCTATTCCTCGCTGCGGATGAGCTTCCAGTGCGTAGTGCATTGCTCTACATAACCAAGAATCCTGAGCACCGTAGGTACATCGACCTCCCAAGTACGCTAGTTGCCTACAGCTCACCCTGACCGCTATTGTTGCCTCCGAAAATCGGGGAACATACTCTCCGTTTTCTTTCGACAGCTGCCCACCAATCGGATGTGATTGCGGCCACCCGTGACACCAAAACGCGCAGCTGGTCCCTTCCTCACCACGGCGCGCAGGCGGGCTCATGCCTGACATGGTTGCGCCGTCGTTCGTATCGCTTGTCAGAATCGCCGCTTCCTCACTCTCCTGAAGAGTTACGTACAGCCTCTCCTCGTACGGCCGTTCTCCCGCTGGGCCCGAAAGGTGACCTTCGTGTGACCCCTGGCACTGTATTGCGGGATCAACCTCAGCAGGCTGTAAAAACCAAGCTGCACAATCTGCTCCGGGTGCGAGCCCCCCATCGTCATCCCTGTCGCGCGACTCATGCTTAAGGTCGGTCACGACGACAATCGATGATATTGGTGGCGACACGGTTGTCGTTAGCTCTTTGGCGCATTGACGATCATGCGCTCCGTCGGCGATCGGAGCTACCAGTTGAGCTTGTGTCTCCTGCTCCTCTATTAGAGAAGCGCTATCACAATGAGAGCTCTCCTTGGCCCTAAAACTAGGCTCCGACACCTCAAAACCCATAGCAACCTGTGTTGCGTCGAACGCATCTGGTGCCTCGATTTCCGCCTCCCCTATTAGTTGGCCCCGTGGAGCATGCTCGTCTCTCAGAGACGCACTCGCACACTGAGAGGGGTCCTCAAACCTATAACCAGCATCCGCTTCCTCCAATGCATCGGCGGCTTGTGTTGCGTCGAGCGCATCTACGGCCTCAATCTCCGCTTCCACTATCACCGCGCCGCCGCGGTCTGTCTCACACGCGCCAACCAGCGCCCCGCGTTCTGCCTCAATCAGCTGGCCCTCCTGCAAACCTCTCGCTTGATTTAGCTTAGCTAATTCTAGCTTACGTTCGAGCTGCTGGCGGTACTCCTGAGCCAATTTCAAAGCGCGCTGCATTTCTTCCTCCGAGAGGTCGCCTGTCCCAACGCTGCATTCGCTCATCCCTTCTGGCCACACGTACCTATGCAACGTCCTTGACCAGCCTACCGTCATTTCCGTTGGCTCGAACACGACAACAGGAGCGAGATAAAATGAGACTAAAACAACTCACTCCGTTTTGCCTCCTGTCTCCGTTGTCGGTGGCTCCACCATTTGCGGTGAAGGGTGGTTCTGCGGTCCGCTGGTGATGAGTCGTCGAGGGCTGCCTTAAACCAGCCGCGCCTCGTTGTCTTCATAGAAGGCACTGGAGTCTGCGGCGTCCAGCCGCTACAGCTTCCTGCTGCACAGTCCGTCTAGACGGTGTCGATCAGAGATCGAACTTCTGCTGTTGTAACTTCCTGCTTCGCCCGAGGCGATGTCTTCCTTGTGTTCGGCTCGTTAGTCTTTGTCCTGCGAACCAATCCTGTCGACTGCGCCAGTAAAGTTCAGGTTCTTCTTTACCACTCCTCTACTTGGGCGTCCGAGACGCACCGCCAGAGCCGATGTACGCAAGTAGAGGATGTTACTGCCGCTAGCGAATAGCGGCTGACTGGTTCGCTGGATGCTTCTGCTTGATCGAAGTAGACACAGATGACGAGAGACAAGAAAAACTTTCTATTTACAATTATTTACAAGACTTTACATGAAGTTACAAGTACAAATACATACAAGACGGAACTGGTATACATAGGGCGACCCTATATCGACATAGTCGATGGTGCATAGCACCGAAGTTTGTCCAGAACGTTTGGACGGGGCAGCGGGGCCACGTTTTCTACCCTCGGTGCCCCGCCCCAAGCATTTACCACCCAATTGCCCACGAGTGGCTGTGAGTGGTCCGCCAGACGCACCACACGAATCCTGTTCACGACGCTCCATCTTGTTCGCCGGCACTTCCTACGCTATTGCGCTTCTCCCTCTCCCCTCAAAACAATATACAAATGACAACAACGTTCCAAGAAAGGGGGGCGGGGGTGACAGGTGCATAGCATGCGTGCTCCCTGGGAAAGCCACAGCGCCCAGCACAATGGGCTCAATAAAATCTAAAGAACAGGCGGCACCTGGAAGCTGCAGCGATTGACCTTTGCTGTGACCCCTTCTCCGCTCGTACCTATACGAAAAACCGATACCGTAGTAGCTACGGGTCCTTTGTCAATGAAACGTGGCGACCGACACTTTGGGCTCACGTACCCCTATTCAGTAAATGCTAGCTCGAAGAGCCTTTCGCTACGGCCGATTGGCAACGGTCTTCCGTCGTCATGCGCCGCCCCGTCATTTCTCAGAGCCAGTCGGTCCGCAAGTACATCTGGTCAACTGTAATCGCGTCCGTCACGTTTGACACCACTTGAAAGCGTGTCTCCGAATGAATTTCTGAACCGTGCGCCACAACCGGCAAGGGTCGTTGACGCGTCACGCCTTGCTGCCACAAATCGCCCCTCCACGTGCCGGTTTTAATCTGGCATGTCATGAGCTGTGCGCCTGCTCACCTCGGCGCCGTCAACGCGACATGCATCCACCGCCGACCAATTATCCCATTGTGTTTTGCCTGTCAAGCAAGGAGCATTGACCAAATACGCTAGCCGTCTCTTAAGCTTTCCTCTGCAGCCGTTCCCTTCAACAGGATGAAAAGCGTGCAAAATGCCGGTTTCAAGCTTGCCGATCTATAATTAAAGACAAAACTCGTTCTTTTCTAGCAGCAGGCTTACAACGGTGTTCGTTGCTCAATCGTCTTTATTGCAGATTCGTGATCTGACTCTCGTCATGCTGCCGTCGTGACGCCTTCTACTCCGCCCCAGTGGTGTGAATAGCATGGGTTCCTAGATATACGTTTGGCGTCGTGAGGCCATCACGGTCATTGCATGGACATTTTTCCTGTTTTCTCATCCGACTCTCGTCGTGTCATCGTCATCACAATGTCGTCCCCCAGTCTTCGTCATACCGTTGTCTTCAATCCATAGTCGTCAAACAGAATCGTTTTCTACTTTCTATTTTTATTTTTTTTTCTTGGGGGGGGGGGGGGGGGTTTACGTGCCAAGAACATGATCTGATGCACGCCGTAGTGGGGGACTCCGGAATAGTTGTGACCGTCTGGGATTCTTTAACGTGCACCGTTAACGTACACGGGTGTTCTTGCTTCCCCCCCCCCCCCCCCCCCCCAATCGAAATGCTGCAGCCACGGCCCAGATTGGATCTCGCGACCGCGTGCTTTGCAGCGCAACACCATAGCTACTAAGCCAGCACGGCGGGTATACATGTTTCGTGATACAGCCTTCATAACGCCAATGTGATTATACAATGTGTTGGGTGTTAATTCACATTACTCTGTCTTGGTGCCCGAGTGAGGCTGCCATAATAACCAAGCAGCGTCAAAAAACTGCGCAATATTGTACACTTTTCGGCCTTATTAGCCCTGTTGAGAACTGGTTAGAGTTTGATGGATTAGCCCTACTATGGCTGAGTGAGCGCTCTCAAACGCTACCACTCCCAGTCGGATCGACAAAAGTACAGCTTAGTAATGTCTCTCTGAACGCCAAGCAAGAGGCTAAAGATACTTACGATTGAAACTTTCTTTTGGGAGTTGGATGGGTTTTGATATGTTGATTATCACACTGCGCTATCTATATTTGAGAGGTTAGTGCAGAGGTTATATAAACTTGGGTCTTTGTGACGTCGGATGGGGTTAGGTGCTGTGTCCGGTGCGGGAGTTCGAGTTAACAGAGGTCGGCAGACCAGAGAGAGCAAGTGTACCAGAGGTAGTTTTAAGTACCGCCTCTGGTCGGCCGTTTTGGTGCAACTGACATTACGTTTCTGCTTTCGTTGGCGTGATTGCCTGATGACTTATTGTGGTTGAAACTAGCACAAAATTAGACTCTCGTTCTTACTATTCCTCTCGCTAGCTGACATTCCGTTTATGCTTTCGTTGACGTGATTGCCTGATGACTTATTATGGTTGTAACTAGCACAGAAATGAGACTCTCGTTCTTACTATTCCTCTCGCTAACACAGACGCAGACATACACATTCTATACACTGGTACAAATAATTGCGCAAGTCACGTCTTGTTGTGAATGACTTTATTATTCAGGAATGCTGGAGAATAATATCGTTTGACTATTTGTTTTGAGTTGGATAACTACTGAGACAACACCATCTGGTGGAGTGGACGCTTCCATTAGGCTTTCTTTAGCTCCAGTACATGCTTACTTTCTTGAAGTTGTAACTAACAAAGAATAACAAGCACGCGCACGCGCAAACACACACACGCATTCACGCACGCACGCACCACACACACACACACACACACACACACACGCACACACACACACACTGCTGCTGAACTTGAGGCCCTGGGTTGGATCTCAGCCACGCCTTCGATCGCGTAGTTAGCTTTGGACGCGTGGTAAAGAACACCCGGTGGGAAAAATTAATTTGGAGTCTCCCACTATGGCTTGCCCTCATAATGATATATTGGTCTTGGCACGCCACACCCCAGAATTTCATTAAATTTTTAAATGGGATTGAATAAAGGGTACTTGCAATACAAGTCTCAGCATACGAAAAAAAAGCGAATAAAACATACAAGCTCCTAAGGCTAAAGCGCTTCTGATGTGTGAAATCGCGTAAGCACAAACATGCGCTGCGTATATAGTGCGACACATCGGGTCCATGATAGGCGGGCCACTGACACTCGGGCTGCGGGAATAAATGTAATCTGCTGGTTTCAGATGGCGCCTACGACAGACCGCGGTATACGTGTGGAAACATCAACGTCGTTAAGCTGTTCAGAAATCCATAGGCACTTGTTTGCAAAAGAAGTCGCTCTCCGCTGCCATATCTTCCCTATCGGAATAGAATAGTCCGAGAAAAAACCACGAAAGACTGGCCTCTGATAGGACAGTGCTCGGTGCATTGGTTCGCGTTAGAGACGGGAGAAAAAAGGATTATCCGGCCTAACAGGTGAATGACCGGCAATATTTCGATGCTACTATGTAGGGCTCCATTCGCCTTCCATGGCGCCTATAATGCCATAGAGTTATGTTTGCTGCGGCCTTTTTTCTCTGTCGACAGGTCCGGCCAGCGGTGCAGTATATCTGTCTTGATTTTGGTTCTCTGCTATAGGGGGGACAGCGGTACCCATTATACCGACCGGAGGCACGTGAAAGTCATTTGGGATGCTACGAGATAAGCAGCGCTCTGTAATGCCATCATAGTAGCCGAATGCCGCTCAGCCCTGGCCCAATTTCTATCATCGTATATGGCACCGTCCGGTTATGCAGGAAAGAGTGAGTGCCGAGTGGGATGCAGCGTCACGATAACGTGAGCCATTCCTTTGCAAAGCTGATATTACTGCATTCTAGTATCAGCATGCAAGAGATCTCCATGCAACAAAAACAGTGCAGTGGCGTCGCTTCTTAGCATTTATTTCCCATTCTTTCTACTTCGCGAGCGGCGCATATAATGCCCTTCATCCACGTGGAAACAGATACAGAGACTGTCAATGCGACACCCTGCAGATACAAGAAGCTAGCTATGTTGATGTTGGCTTTGGCCGTTTTTACCGGACGTTTTCTGCTGAATGTGAAGGAATCATACAGACAATAAGTACAAACATACATATTATAAAAACATACATAGCTAGCTATACTATAAGCAACACGATAACAAGGTGAGAGCAGGAGCCAACGTTTGGACAAGTGTACTTGTCTTTTTCAAGGCGACACATGCTCACCTCGGCACAGTATATATAGGCACGGTTCTGCTAAAGGGGCGAGAGGGTAATGCGTTTGGGCGACGTAACGAGCGAGGGTGTGTTAGCGGTGAGGGTGTAGAATTGAAAAGAAAGTTAATGCACTACTGATGTTGGTGGAGGAAATTGAGGCAGCGCTGTGTGTTAGCCGGCTGACGTGTCAGTGTAGGTTCTTCTTTTCGTGGATGGGGATGGGGACGATGGGGAGGATTTGTTGCACTCGCTAAGGTCTGCCCATTGATGGATGCGGACCGACGAAATTAAGAGTCTAACGAAATGAAAAGTTGGTATTTGAAAAATAAAAAAGGAATGCAATGAAGACCGAAGATAAGGAAAGGGTAAAACACTTTTCTCAACCACCCCGTATTGAAGGAAGCTCCGCGTTTTGCAAATGCTTCCGGTAAACACACACCTGCAGCAGCAACGGGCAATGTTACGCGGCATGACTAAAGTGGCGTGTACGTGCAAGCCTTCTCTGTTTACGGTTGATTACAGCAAAACCTTGACAACGTTGCACGTGTGTGCGTATGCATGTACTGACTTGCTGCTACAGCAGCGAACTACCAACAACAACCGCATCGTGGTTATAAATGAGGACCCATGCCCTAAGGTTTCAAGTACGCCTTTATTCAGCGATGGCTAGACCTGAATCCTGCTCGTCTTCTCCTGTCTCGCGCATCCACATACCCGTCCCCATTTCATCATTTTCAACATGGATGATTGTACACTATTACCGACACGAGAATTTACGAAGGCTTAGTCGACGACGCCGCTGTAGAGTGAGGCCCGTCCATCGGTGTGACTGTTTACCCGTGTACTGTGAGCTCCGAGCCCCTGGTGTCTGTATACATACGGTTCCTTGTGTATCTGCGCATAATTCTTTTTCCTTTTTTGTGCACCTTCACAGCCACTCCTCTCCGTTTGCGGTACTCGTCGTCTGCCATCTTAGGAACTAGGGCGGACAAAATCGCTTCATTCTGCCGGCAACATTACCTGCTCGACCAGATCTTTCGAAGACAACAGAGTATCAAAGCCATTGGGTAATTGGAGAAAAACGCTCACATAGGTTACTTCAATATTCTCACCTGTAAAAGTAGGAATCATCTCAGAGAACGTCAAGTGAGAGAACAACGGATATTTAAGGCAATTAACAACCTTAAACGAAGAAAAAGAAAAAGCTTTTACAATGACATCTTTACTTAGAGCGCGAAGGGACCAACTGGGACAAAGAAGAAATAGGTAGTTCACAATGAAACAACTCTCTAAATATAGCCGAATAGATTTAGGTTCGACGCACCCGATAGCCAGTGGTTATGGCGTTGAGCTACTGAGCTCGAAAATTCGGGTTTGAGTTTGGTAGCGGCGCACGCATTTCGATGAGGCCGAAATGCAAGAATGCTCGTGTGCTTATATTAGGATCCACGTTAAAGAATCAAAGGTGGTCAGAATTATTCCGGGGTCCCCCAGTTCGGACTGCCTTAAAATCATATTGTCGTTCCGGCACGCAATATCTGAAAATTTCAATTCGTTATTGTCTACATTGAGTACTGAATGACGTTAGTTTGCCAACTCTTTCTAAACCTAAATCATTGCGGAGCACAGACACAAAAACTTCTGCAATCATTACTAAAAATATAGGCGCATTCCACTCGCTTTCAGAATCAGTTTAAGTGATGATTTCACTTGTGTTGGTAAACGCTGTTTGTGTTTAGCAACAATTTGCATGTATAGCGCGCCCATTTTCACAGGGAAACACCTCGCTCAAGATGAAATTGCGGCTAGTGATCATGCACATCTCTCGCCTGACGACATGACGATGAAATGACGACAATAAAATGACCACGATAGCGTGACGACGACTTAAGATGACGGTGGAATGAAGACGACGGTATGGTGATTTCGACATGACGACGCCGGGATCGATACAACAAAATGACGATTGAACAACCATTGCGCGGACTATGAGCGTATGACGGCTAGGCAATGACAACGCTGGCCTGACAACGATGGAACGAATACAATGGATTGTTCGTGACAATATCACGGCAACGGCATGACAACAACGGTATTACGATGCTGGAATGATCACGATGCTACGACGTCTAGGTCATGACGGCGATGGCATGGCGTCAGCGAAATGACGATGCTAAATGACGACAATAGTGCGACGGCGACAGCGTGATTAGAACGTTGCAATGACGGTGACTGTATAACAATGATGGCGTGACGAGGGGCGGCATTACAACTTCGACATGACAGTCGCGTGCCTCAAAATGTTTCACCAGCGCTCTATCCTTACCCTTTCCTGGTTTTCCTTCACTGTGCGAGACGGTTTTTTTTGCGGTAACACCTTCAACGGCACTGACACTTGTGAGGCAATAGAAGCTTCGCTTGAAAAAAGGCAGAACATTATGCGGATTCACGCACTGTAGCAATCGATTGCAACGAAAGCTTTCTGTGTTGTTTGCTTTGATTGAGAATAATTAGCGGTGATGTTACGACGAATGTTTTTTATCTTCAGCGTTTAGTGCAATACGAGAGTGCTGAGTGAGGTAAATGTTACCTTGCCTGTACCACTGCTGTTTGTCTGTCTGGTACACAGAACACTCAGGGACGCAAGTTTGCTTGAGGCGTCGCTGTGCGCTATGTTCGTAACCTCCGGAAGGTTAAGATTGTGATTACCTCAGACGGCATATCGCATATATCGGACGACATATCGGTGATGGAATTTGATTACTTCTTTCACGCCTTAACCCACCAAATTATTCATCATAAGAAAAAAATAATAGCTCGAATCATCATTTAATATGTATAAGAACGGCGAGTCAACACAGGTTAACGTCGAAAGAAAGACCTGGGCGCATTTGTGTATCATGCGGTTTTTGTTTAGACTGCACTACCTTCGGTATCCGCGCAAATTATTGGCTGAGTAAAGCCGCGTTTCCGGTTGCACTTCTAGGCGCACGCAGTTTGAACGGGCCATCTGTGTTTATTTTACCCGTGCTGCGATAATTACGCATTATTAGTGCTTTAACATACCTCTACTCGAACTTGGTGCGTATTTTTGGTTCCATGCTTATTACGACGGTTTTTCTTTTGTAGCGTTAGCTACATGGCCTAGCCAAGCCCGTTTCGCGCGGCACATCAAGAGCCGTGCTTCGCATGCGCAAGGATCAGTGATGTCACACGGCTGCGCACCGGAGCCACCGGAGCCGGCACTCTCGCGCACTCTGCCGCCGCGCGCGCGACTCACCGCCGCCGGTCTGCGCATTCCAGAGGAGTGACGTCGTAGCCGTGGTAGACGCACTGGCGCCGGCGCGCGATCGCTGTGCAGTCGCCGTCGGACACTGCGCTGGAGTCGCCGCGCTTCTGACTGGCGTTTGCAGTGTGGTATAGCCATGGAGAAGGAGAGCGCAAATGCTGCTCAACAGCGCAGAAGAACGGAGAAGTAAGTTGCCTGGCAATAGCGGTTGAGCGTAGGAGACAACCAGGAAAGCTAAGAATAATCAGCGGAACCTTTGCTTACGCTTCGCATATCCTGGCATAGCCGAGCTAGCCACTGCAACTTTTTTTTTCTTTCCTATGTGCATTACAAGGCGTGAAGTTGCTTATTTGGCGAAAAGTGATTAGAAAGTGGCCACCAGATACCAGGCCTCACGATCCTAAGATCTGAAGCTGCAAATAAGTACACTCGACTCCAGTTAACATGTGCTAAGTATGGCGAAACATTGACGGTTGGTATTAAACGCCTTAATGTTTGATATGTGTTCGGCAGCGAGCAGGTGCACTTTTGTAAACTGAGGCCCAGTATGCGCATTGTTTTTTTCGTTGTTGTGACGCCAAGTTGGCCTCAAAGAGGATCATTGAAGAGCGCGAATACCTTGTGCCCCAGTGGCACACATTCAGTAGCACATATCCGAGTTGGTGTGAAAGAGTTTCGCTGAATAGTGGCAGATACCCACTGATATGGCCCTCATTTTAAACTTCACTACCTTCAAGATCGGACGACGAAAATGCGAGATAGTTGTTACAGAAAACGCGTTCTTATTCGCCAAGAATGCTTCGCTTAACATGTCTGAAGATCGCGAGAGTACAGAACTGGGTCAATGGAATGGATCCTCGTGGCAGCTGTGGCGTTGTGATTCGAATAGTAGGTGCGGAGCACACCTATATTCGAATGCACGTGGCGACGTTGTGGGCTCATTGCCATAAAGTCTGCTCGTCAGACGATGGCAAGACAACACCACAAACTCTGGTTTGTTCACCGAACCCTGCATTCGTGCGCCGAGGCCCATTAACTGAAATGGGTTATGGGAATTGCGTTGGCTATACTAACAAAAGATGTGTTTCTTACGACGATGGTGATTATTTCCGTTACGTCATTCCCTCAGCCCCAGCCATACAGCCTAGTGCCATAGAAAAACGAATGCTCCCTTTCTTTCACTTTCTTTTCGCACAAGCTCTGCTTGTCTTCGTTTGTTGTCGGATTCAGTTGGATTTTTTTA